>NC_030854.1:19979603-20080752 GCF_000208745.1 Theobroma cacao | reverse complement strand
CTAGCAACAATGAGATTTTAAGTCGCTATTTGTTCGGAGGTGTCTCTAACTATTTTCACTGGTCGGTCGCTCGTTATTTACTCTGGCATGCCACCACAGTTCTCTAAGTTTATCTTTGCACTTCGTAACAATAATACGAACTCAATATATTTAATTACATACGTATACAGGCAGCACTTTAATCAATTAATCCTGACTCAAATTTATATTTTCATCTTATCATGAAACCATCTTCAAGTAACTCACATCTTAATATATTTTTACCAAAATTACTTAAATCCATTGCTTACAAAATTCCTTAGATTATATCACCGGTAACTTATTTATGATGTCACGTGCCTACTTCAACCTTTCTAACTAATTTTCGCCCAAATCCATCTTATATTTCCGCACATAATCCACATATATGGCAGCAACAATTATTCTCACTTTCACTCGGTTATTTCCTAGTTTACACGCATCGTTATCTGTATAACTTTCAATACTTTGTTTCCCAATCCTCCATCCACAATATTCCTTTTTCATTTCTTTCAAACAACATGCCATACAATCTTAACAATTTTCAACTAGCCTAGGCAAATAAATCCTTTCAACAACCGTAATTCCTCACAAAATTCAACTAACCGTAGGCTTAAAAATATAGTGTTAAGCTTACCGTTTTCCTTTTTCACTTTGAGTCCTTCATGTACCCATGGGTTTATTGGCTTACATGTTACCAATTTTTCTCCAATCAAGCCAATCTTTGCTGCCACAAGACATTTCTCTAAGTCACTAACTCATTTTCAAAGACTACTCAAGCCAAAAGCAAGAATTCTTACCGTTCCTTGCTTGAATCACCAAAACCAAGCTTTTTCTTCCTTTCTCTCTTTATCTTTCTTCTCCTCCTAGGGTTTAGATGTGCTGAAAATTGGGGTTAAAGGCTGTAAATTTAATGCTCAAGAAGTTTGGAGAATAAAGGAAAAGAAAACTTGATTTCATGGTGGATAAAGAGAAAATGGCATGGAAGCTTCAAGAATGGCATGGAGCATGGAGGAGAAAAGGAAAAAATCTTGCTGGAGGAGATAAGAACGGTTTTGGGCTGAAAAATTTTAGAGTCAAAGCTTTCTTTGGAAGCTTTGACCAAACTTCATGTAAAATTACCGTTTTGCCCTTTTTGTTTCTTTCCATTTTAATTTAGTCCTCCCAACACTCATTTAACTCCAACTTCCTTCTATTATCTTCTTCTACACATGCACAAACAAAGTATGAAGTTTGTACTCCAACGCGGTGTCCCTATAATATTTAAAATATTTATTTACCCACGCTACCTTTAATTAATAAAGACACTAGGCCCCATTAACGTCATTTTTTCTCTAAAATTTTCTCATTCTTCTTCTCCCCCACTTAGATTGACCATATGCTCCTTCTTCATGGAAAATTTTTTACATTGAATAAAATATTTAATATTTTATATAATATTTTATTAATAAAATATTATTTTATTCTAAAAATTTTCTCTTGTCTCTTTTTGTCTCCTCGGTACCCAAAATACCTTATTATGCCTCAATTCACTTCTGAATCACTTTTTATCTAGTAAATTTTTCTCTGATAAAATATTATTATTTTATTATTATTTTCTAGCGTGCAGAATATTTTATCCCAACTGTTCCTTTAATCTTTCATCATTTTTAAACATTATAATTAACCTCAATTGGCATCCAATAAGCTTTATTAGTCAGCACATCAAGTACAGGGTATTACAAAAAGTGCCTATCTTAGAAATGAAGCCAACTATTGAAGATTTGCTAAGTCAATATATGTCACAAACTAATAACATCATTGAACGTCAAGCACATCACTACTAAACCTCGAGATTCAAGTTGGTCAGATTGCCAACTTATTAAACAATAGAGAACAAGGCCCCTTATCTAGTGATACAGAGGTGAATCCTATGAGAGAAAGTATGGAACAAGTTATGGCAATCACCCTAACGAGCGAAAAAAAGGTTGAAAGTAGTGTTAGGCAAGATAAACTTTGTGATAAGCCTGTTAAAAATGAAAACAATGATTGAGTTAGTTGATAAGCAAATTCAAGAGACAGAAGCAAAGGC
The DNA here is from genome assembly GCF_000208745.1 of Theobroma cacao. Classification (NCBI taxonomy): domain Eukaryota; kingdom Viridiplantae; phylum Streptophyta; class Magnoliopsida; order Malvales; family Malvaceae; genus Theobroma; species Theobroma cacao. Next base: position 20,078,663 of record NC_030854.1, on the reverse strand, counting down.
AACTCTACCACCACCACCCTTGCCTTAGCACTTTCAAAAACAAAAGCTTGAGAAGCACTTCCAAAAGTTTCTCAAGGTATTCAAAAAGTTTCACATCAACATTCCTTTCATAGAAGCTTTAAGGCAAATGCCATCATATATGAAGTTTCTAAAGAACATATTGATAAAAAAGAATAAATTAGAGGATTTTGAGACAATTACACTCACTGAGGAGTGCAACGTGATAATCCAAAACAAGCTTCCACCAAAGCTTAAGGACCCAAGGTGTTTTTCTATCCCTTGCTCAATTGGTAATTTTAATTTTTTGAAAGCTTTGTTCAATTTGGGTGCTTGTGTCTCAATAATCCCTTTGTTTGTTGCTAGGAGACTTGGATTTATGAAGATTCAACCTACTACAGTCACCTTACAACTAGTAGATAGAATAATAAGGTACCCTTGTGGAAATATAGAAGATGTTTTAGTTAAAGTGGGGAAATTATACATTCCAATGGACTTCATAGTACTTCAAATAGAAACGGATCAAGAGGTTCTTATTATCGTAGGACGTCCATTCTTAACCACTGTAGGTTGACTCATCGATGTAAAAGAAAGCAGAATAACTTTTAGGGTTGGTGATATGGTAATTGAATTTACTATTTTCAATCCAACTAAATACCCTTTCTCCATAGCTTATTGCTATAGAGTGGACTTAGCTGATAAATGTTAATGTAATCCTACTCCACCACTAACAAGTAAGCCAACACCAACTTGTAAGTTAGAGCCACCACCACCGCATCTCAAAACTAAGCAATGTTATGATGAAGATGATCCACCACCTTTAATTAATCTTGATTTTGAGGTGGGACAACAAGTGTTACTAACCAAATCAGTCAAGCTATTTCCATGGAAACAAAAATCAAAGTGGTCAGGTTCTTACAAGGTGGCTAAGGTCTATTTGTGTGGTGCAATAGTTATTTGTAGTGAAGCTACCAAGACATTCGAAGTGAATGGGCAGTGTTTCCAACATTATTTGGGAGGTAAATTAGGTCAGCAAAGATCTTCAAATATTCCAACAGACAATAATAAAGTGGTATCATAGTCAAACTAGTGACTATAAAGAAGTACTTCTTGGAACATAACCCAAGCTATATCTTTTAAGGTTTAGTTGTTATTTTAGTTAATTTTTGTTTTTCTATTTAAATAAGTAGTCATAATCTCTCCCTAACTTGTTTTGTTGAGTATACAGGTTTGGCAACCATAAAGATCAGGAGAATGAAAATTAGAGCTTTCAATGCACTATCACAATTGATAGGGGAGTTTATTTTCCTTATTTTTTTCAACTTTTCACACTAAAGACAATGTGCAATTTAAGTTTGGGGGAGGGTTTTATTGTTATTAGTTTTTGTGATATTTTAGGTTAGTTTCTTTAAAAAAAATTTTATTTTCATGTTTTAAAAACTTGGACTAGATTTAATTCCGCCAATTTCTTTCAATTTACCTATCCAATGATGAGAACTTAGTTATAGTCTTATCTTGATTCTTTGAAACATGTAGATATTGTTTGAGTGTTATGTAAATTCTTATGTTAAGCTTCATTATTAGGATGAGATTTCTACATTTTGACCACTATGTCTTTTACTTCAATTCATTGTATATATTTAGAGAAGGTTTATGTGAATGTGAATTTTTGAGTTATGTATTGAGTTGTAGAATTTGTTTGATTCTCTCTCAAGGAGAAATCTTAGGCTATACATAGTTAAAGAAATGATTTAGGCCATTTTTGGACCGATTAAGCCTTTTTAGCCTACCTTACATAATTTATCCTTAATTTTCCCTTTTTAAGCTTAATATAACCATTTTCTTTGTCTTAACACTTAATTTTTAGCTGAGACCCTTAACCAAATAGTTTCAATTTTTTGCATCCCTGACTCCTAAGTGCATAAGTTAATTTAGAAAGTGTTATGAGCTAGATAGTGAAAAAGGCAATAAAAATGAAAAGTGTTGAGGAGATCAAAAAAATGATTGTATTCCTCTCACTACCCAATAAAAGAAATAAGTTTGGGGGGTGAATTTGAGAAAAAGAAAAAAAGAATGAAAGAAAAAAGAAAAATAATGAAGTGTTGAATAAAAGAAAAATTTTAATGAAAAGGTGTATACTAGGTGAAAAAAAGTAAAGCTCTGAATAGGTCCTAGATTAACTATGTGTTTAGGGATATTTGAGCTATACATTATTCTATATTTAACCTTAACCCTCTCCATACATTAAAAGCTAATTAAAGTCCTATTGATCTTTAACCTGGTGTTAGTCTACATTAGTGGAGAGTGAGATGAAAAGCAAACTTATGGAATTCAATTACTAAATTGAATTTTACATGAATATAAACTTATCTGGATTGTATATTGTTTTAGGTCAAAATATTGCACTCACACACGCAAATGCACTTAACGATAAGATTGCATTTGAATTGAAGTGTGAACTTGAATAATATTTATGTGTTGTTTAGAGTTGAGAATTTAGATTAACTTTTGAGGATATTAAAACTGATTGCTGAGTTGGTGCAACTAATTTCTGGTTAAGTTATTTTCTTTATTTATATTATTGCATTTTATTTTATGGTTTGCTCAAGGACAAGCAAAATCTTAAGTTTGGGGGTGTGATAACTCAATTATATAGAGTTATTTTGACAAATTTTAAGAGCTTAAGTAGCTAGATCTTTGAGATTTTAAGTTTAAATTTTAGCATTTTAGGTGTTTGTCTAGTTTAAGTTTTATTACATGTTGAGTAGTTAATTTAAGTTATTTCACTTTAATTTTATATTACTTTGTTTTAAATAATTTGAAGAGTAGTTATTGTTCATTTCTCTTACTTTTGTATGAAATTTGATGAAAAAGGTTCATTTCATGAAAACTGTGCAAGTATGGCGATGGCTTTATTTGTATACGTTGAGGTATTGTGACCATATCTCTCTCTACAAAACTTCAAATGAGGTGATTCTTGAACCAATAGAACGCTAAAAAGAAGGGCTACAACATTTATGTTTATTACTTTGTCCAATTCTGATCGGATCATGGTCAAAATATTTGTCTAAGTCAAAGCATTGCAATAGTATGCACAAACTAAACAAAATGAAGTATTTGGAGCATATGTTATACTCCAAAAGTCCACTTGATGTGATTCATAAGCCATTGAAACAGTAAACGATAGGGCTAAAACTTTCATGTTTACCACTGCACCCAATTTGGATTCAATTAAGGTGAAAATGATGTTGGAAGATGGTAAACTATTATAGTTCTCCACAAGGCAGCATGTGGAGGAAGGACATTGCCTTGAGTTACTCAAGGCTACAACACTAAGAAAGCCTAGGCCACAGCACTGAGGAGAGCAAAGGTGCAATGCTGCTAAAAGGAAAGGCACCATACAAATTTTATAGGCTAGAGAACTGTGGCACCAAGAAATCATGGTCGTGGCACCAAACAATTTTCCAAAAATAGAAAGTTGGTAGGATTTTGAAAATTAGGTTATTTAGAGCCTATTTAAGGGATCGTTTTCAGAGGTTTTAAAGGGTACGCAGCAAGCAACTATTCTGAAGAAAAAGAGCGAAGAACAATGTAAAAAAACAAGAGAATTTCAGAGAGAATTGAGATTGCAAAGCTTTTATAATTAGTTTCTTTCTCTATTTTTGTATTTCTCTTATTTTCTTTGACTTGGATTTATGGCTAAATTTCTTTGGATATTGTTTTTATTAGGTATTATGACCTAAACTATATTTCTAGGATTGTGGTGGATTTTAACATGTAATCTAAATATTAGCTTCTCTTTCATTTATTATGAATGTGTATTGTTTTGCATATTCAAATATGTTTTTAATGCTTTTGATTGCGTAGCCAACAATTAATTGATTCGTGAATCTAATTAAGACTCAACAGAGAAATTTTATATTGGACTATGAGTTGAATAACGCATGTTCACGTCACTTAGGTGATCTGATTTGAGATTAGGGTAGACATGCTCTAATTGCCATACATACCAAATTAGAACACTAGCTTAATGAACTTTATTTAATTGATTACTATAGACATATAGTGAGCCAATTAAGTTAGGTATTTGTGCAAGTATTTCGACAGAGATTTGTACATAGCCTTAGATTCTAGGTTAGTATAACCACCCATGAATGTTAATAATATGAGAAGCTAGTATTAGATGAAGTGTTGAATGAACCCATAATCCTAGGTTTTAATTTATTACCTTTCTCAAGTAATTTTAATTTTTCTTAGTTAATTTAGTGTTTATTTCAATTTCATTTTACTTAATTTTTTACAAATTTCAGTTACTTAAATAAGATTGATTTGTTATAAGATTTTAGAACTTAGAAAAAATTAAAGAACAAATCCTTGTTTGTGATAACGTGCGCTTGCATGAAAATTCAACAATAGTTATCATTCAACGTGCCAATGCTATAAATAACAACCCTCAAGGAATTTTACCAAGTGACACTAAACCAAATCCCAAAGGAGAAGGAAAGAAGCAATGCAATGCGATTACTTTAAGGAAGTGGTAGATGATGTAGATAGAGTTGATCAAGAGGATACTTTTTGCAAGCAAGTTCAAGTTGATAAAGTTAAGCAAAGGAGGAAGTATCCACACCACCATAAGTCAAGCCATTTGTACCTCTCATTCCTTTTCCTCAAGCATTAAAGCAAAAGAAAACAAATAAGCAATTTGAAAACTTTCTGAATGTTTTCAAGCAACTTCATTTTAACATTCCTTTTGTAGATGCTTTGGCACAAATACCTTCTTATGCAATGTTCCTTAAAGAGATCACGTCCAAAAAGAGGAAATTAGAAGCTTTTGAGATAGTTGCATTTATTGAAGAGTTCAATGTTATAATCCAAAATAAGCTTCCACCAAAGATTAAGGATCCAAGGTGTTTTTCTATTCCTTGCACTATTCATAATTTTAAATTTTCTTAAGCTTTATGTTGTTTTGGTGCTAATGTTTCAATTATGCCCTTGTCTATTTCCAAGAAACTTGGACTTAAGGAGATACAACCTACTATAATTACCTTGCAATTTGCATATAGATCAATCAAGTACCTCGTGGGGATTATTGAAGATGTTTTCGTTAAAGTCGGGAAGCTTTACATTTCGGTAGACTGTATTATGCTTGAGATGGAAGAGGATGTTGAAATTCCTCTTATTTTGTGATGGTCATTCTTAGATACAGCAAGAGCAATCATAGATGTGAATAATGGCAAGATAACATTCAAGGTTGGAGATGAAGAAGTTGAGTTTACTTTGTTTAAAGCAACTAAGTATACTTACATAAATAGTTTCTATAACTTGGATTTAGTTAATAAGTTGGCTAAGGAGGTTTTCAACAATAAGTATCTAAATAAACCCTCTAAAACTTGTTAGGGGAAAAGTGAGCAAATTCCACCCCCTTCAAATCATCTTGATTTTAAGGTTGGACAACAAGTGTTATAAACCAAACCAGCCAATCTCTTTCCATGGAAACAAAAATCAAAGAGGTTAAATCCTCACAATGTGGTTAAGGTCTATCCTTATGGTGCAATAGACATTTGTAATGAGGCTACCGGAACATTTGGAGTCAATGGGCAGTGTCCCTAGCATTATTTGAAAGGTGAATTGGATTACCAAAGATCCTCAATCACTCTAGTAGACAACAATAAAGACCAACCATAGTCAAGCTATTGACTATAAAAAAACACTTCTTATGAGGCAACCAAAGATTTTAAAACTCATATTTTCTCTTTTCAATTATTTTTTTTCACCTTGGTCATAATGATGAAGATGACGAAGAGGAGTAGCACCTCTCCAAGAGTCCTCTAACTACCAAGGGAGTATTGTTTCACCTTTTCTTTATCTATTCCTTACATTGAGGATAATGTTAAGTTTAAGTTTTGGGGGGGGGGGGCAGAATTACCTTTTTCAAAGTTGATTTTCTTGTGAAATTTAGACTTTATTTGTTTATTTGCATACATGTTTTAGGTTAGTTTATCATTTAATTTTTTACTTTAGGCTTGTTTAAAGTCCTTAAGATAATGTAAGTGATGCTAAATTTTTTTATGATTTGCTTATCCAATGATGAGAACGTAGTTGTCTTGTATCTTTAACTTTCGGTAAATAAGGATATTGTTTGGTTTGTGCTAAATATTTTTTTTTAAATATCATTGTACAATGTGATTTCTACATATTGAACACCTTATCTTTTACTTTGAATTATTGTGCATATCTAAAGAAGGTTTATATTGATGTGAACTTTTGGATTATGTCATGAATTCTAGAATTTGCTTAATTCTCTCTCGAGGCGAAATCCTAGGCAATACTTAGTTAGAAAGATGATTTAAGCCATCTTTAGACCGTTTGAACCTTTCAAGCTTACCTTGTTATATTTTTATCGTTATTACACCCTTTTGAGCCTAATTTTTCCTTCTTTTTTTTTGGTTTAAATGCCTAATTGTTTTAGCTTAGCTTTCAAATAAATTTCCAATTTTACACCCTCATTCCTAAATATGTGTATTATTTTAGGAAGTGTATTGAGGTAAATGTTGAATGTGATAAAAGGTGGAATTGATGAAAAAGTTCAAAAATGCTTAGTATTTAACCCACTATCATCATAGAAAGAAATAAGTTTAGCGTGTAAAATTATGATGAAGAAAAAAAAAGAGAAAATAAAGTGTTAAACAAAAAAAAGTTCAAAGTTAAAGAACTGGGTGTATTTGGAGAATGAGAACAAGAACTTAATGTGAGTCCTAGAATGATAATGTGCTTAAAGTGAATTGAGCCCCATTAATGACCTTTATCCTACCTTGACCCTAGCCATACATTTCAAGCTTAATAAAGATGTAATGAACCTTAATTTAGTATTAGTCTACACTAGTGAAGATAGAGATGAAAAGCAAACCTATGGAATTTTAGTACTAGTTCAAAATTTTGCATTGGTATGAACTCATCTAGATAATTATGATGTTCTTTGTAAAAGATTGCACACACACACAAAAATTCATTTAAGAATGAGCTTGCATTTGAATTGAAGCATGGATTTAAATGATATCTATATTATATCTTAAGATGGAGATTTATAGATATACTTTTGAGAAAATTATGGAGATCATTGATTTGGTGCTACTTGTCTCTAGTTAGTTGGTTTATTTAACTTGTTTCATCATTTAAATTGTTTTTGTTTTAGTTTTTCTTTAATGTTTTGCTCAAAGACTAGCAAAACTTAAGATTGAGGTTGTGATAACTCTATGATATAAAGTTATTTGGTCATAATTTTGATTAATAATTTTCTGTGTTCTTGAGTTTTATCTTAGATTTTTAGGTGTTTTTAGCTATTTGTTTTAATTTAAGTGAATTATGTTGGGTCAATTGAATTTCAATTATTTTTGTAACATCTCGTCCCTTGGGATGTTAATTAAAGTAGAGTAATATTAGAAAGTTGAGAAAAATTGTGATCATTGATGATGTGGGTAGGAGATGGAAGGAGAAGGTACAAAATAAAAATAATATTTTAATAATTAAATAATATGAAAATAATGGTGGAGGTCAAATAAATGAATAAAATATTAAAAGTCAATTTTCAGGAGATAGGTTCTACCAAAGTGGAGGAGTGAGATGTTTATGGATTGAAGAATTTTATCGTAGGAAAATTTTTATTGTGGGGGTCAAAAAAATTTTGGGGGACAAAATCATATATAATGAAGAGTTAGAGTACTAATGACTAATTACTCCAACATATTTATTTATTTGTATTTCTTCCACACTAATGCCATATTGTTTGCCAAATTTATATGCAAATATGGACAAGGATTACATAAGTGTGTACATGGAGAAATATATATATATATATGTATATATACAAATTTTACTATTTGTAAGTAAGATTGGAATATTAAAAGTGTAGAAGAATTCGAAATTCAAATGACGAATAAGTGACACATGGGGAAATTTACATGTACATGGAATATGGAATATACTACATGTGAAGAAAATTTAATATGTATCTATATATATATATATATATATTATACATACATACATATATATATATGCATGTATTATATAATGACTAGTGTGGTAAGTAAATGAAATACAATAACTAAGGAAACCATGCAACACGAAGTTAATATGGCCGACCACTATATGGCCTTATAATGCATGCAAGGAAAACATTTTCTTGGTGGGGGAAACACTTGAGTCATGTGAAGAAAAAAAGAAAACATGCAAGATGGGAAATTGCATGGCCAACAAATGGCTAATGCATGTGTGAGGAAATTTTCCAAGGGAAAAAAATTAGATATCAAAATTAGATTGGAAGGCTTTTTTTATTGGAGAATATGCTATGCAAGGGAAGTAAGAAAGGAAAATATTTTAAAAGGGGGTTAAACATAAGAGACTCCACCCATTAAAAATTTTAGAATCTGCCATTCATTCCTTTTGAAACCAAATCACTCCTAAACAAATTCCCAAGAATTTCGAGCTCCTAATACAACGTCGAAAGGTCCCAGCCCATTGAGGCATGTTGATTAACATGATATACAGGGTGATTATGAGAGACTTTAGATCATGGTTTTATTATTCTTGTGAGAACTAGTTACATTGGTGATGGGAAATTTCACCTAACTTTAGCCTATTGTGGGGGTAAGAATACCACTTGATTAAAGCCCGGTGTGAGGGTAAGCATACCACGGGGATGAATTAGGCAAAGGTACCCATCTTTCCTATATCTTTATTAATGGTATGAATTGACTTTTCACATATGTATTGGGTACTATTGTGAGACCCCAACCTCTATAGGCTTATAACTAAGCATAGATGTAATAATACGAGCTAGGGGTAATTTTGTCATTTCCTTAGTAAGCCATAAAAGTAAGATTTTTAAAAATATTATGGCCTAAGTAGGCCTAAGGTATAAATGGATGGTGAAATTAGGGGTAAAATGGAAAGGAAACCAAATTTTTGACGATTTTCATGATAGGGGCAAAATGGTCATTTTTTCACCTCGAGTTAAAATTTTGAGTATTTATGAACCCGAACATGTCTAGACCATTATGGATCTTGTCCCAGTGCTAAAAGAGCAAAAAGATTGCATAAAAGATTAGAGGAGAATAAGTTAATTGGTGGAAGGGTAATTTTGTAATTTTAAGGGAATGGATAAATTTGGCCTATAAATATCTTGAAATTTCCAGCACCTTCTTGAATGTCCAGCAACTGGTCTTCTTCTTCCTTTCTCCTCTGTCACGATTCTTCAATTCCTCCATGGGAGTTTTCTTCAAGCTTCCATAACTTTCTCTCTCTAGCTATAATTTTCATGCTTTTGGTGTACTCTTCCATAAACCCTTATGCTCTTTCATCCTCTCACTTTAAAACCCTTCAAAAATTTGGTTTTCATACTTTCTCTCACTAGTTGGACATTTTAGAGAGAGAAAAAAAGAATTACACCATTTATTTGAAAGCTATTGGGAGATAATTTGACTACAAAGGAGCCCTAGGGTAAGTGATGAATTAAGCTTGGTTTTTAGCTGCAGAAAATGGCTAGTAATTGGGATTTATGAGCTGTTTATTTTTGAGTATGTTCATTACTTTTAGTGATTAAGATAATGAACATAGATGGCCATTTAATATGGCAACTGAAAACTAGCTAAGAGATAGCTTTTATGGTTCATAGTGTGTAAAATTGACGTATTGCTTATACTAATGTGATCCTAGGTTCTAAGGAAGCCCCATCATCTCATTTGGACAATTAGAGGAATTGAAGTCATCTAAAGGCTCTACAATCAATTGGTGAGTGGATTGCCTATCAAAATTGTTTTGGGAATATGACTGTTTTGAACAAAGTGTTTGAATGATTTTATACAACTTTTCTCAAAAATGAATGCCTTGGGAACAAGCTCTTGTGAAATGGTTTATGTTATGATATGTGGTTATTATGGATTTCTATGTGGCTGCATTATGTTGATATACATATATGCTTCAATATAATGTTGTGTAATTATATTGACTCGACTATGTGCGAGTAGGGAGTGCGCATAAGCCGAGGATGACCCGGTTATGTGCGAGTAGGGAATGCGCATAACCCAGTGATGACCCAACCTTGTGCGAATAGGGAGTGCGCATAACCCGGTGATGACCTAGCCATGTGCGAGTAGGGAGTGCGCATGAGCTGGTGATGATGATGATGGGATGGTGTGCATGATGGTGATGGGTATATGTATATGTATATATACGTAAACATGTGTGTTATAATACATTTATGAGTTATGTCTATGGATGTAATGTATGTGAAATTCGGTATGTTAAACTTTGGGAAGTTGTTATGTATTTCTTATTGGTTTTGAACATTCCAAGCAGCGTGGTTTTCTTTGGGAGAAAGGGAAATTTTCGTTTAGTGCCCTGTATTTAGTTGTAACGAGAATCATTTTCGTTGCAGCGAGAAACTCTCGAGTTTGAGAATCTTCACCAGAACTGGTTCTCGCTGCAACGAGAATGAATTTCGCTGCAGTGAGATAGTCACTGCAGCTTCTTGCTGCAGCATAAAGGAATCTTGCTGTAGCGAAAAACTCTTTGTTTCATCAACTGAATTTCGCTGTAGCGAGAAACCTTCTGTTTCTAGGTTACAATTTCACAGCAGCGAAAAACCTTTTGTTTTGGTCTCCTATCTTGTCCATTTACTGCCCTATCTTTCACTTCTTTACTACCATATCGGAGCATGGACTTCCAACATTTAGGATTAAATGAGTTAAGTTTAAACTAAGGAGGTTTAGTGAGAAACCCTCAGCCAGTTGACAAACCTTTGTTCAGCTAATAACTAAATCCCAACATCGCTGCAACGAAAATTCATTCTCGCTGCAACGTCGTTGTCATATTTGACTTACTTGTGTAATATTGAAGCTTTCATTCTTCAAATGGTTCGCTATGTATGGGTTCATGATTTTCAAATGATTAATCATTTAAGGGCTTGATAAAGGGTTTTTAATATGAATGGAACTAAATTGCATTGTTTTGAAACAAGTGCATCATGATTTTAAATTCTCCTTTATTGTTGTTGCTTGTTCCCGTCCTTGTTCACTCACTGGGTTTATACTCACCATTTTCTACTTCATGTTTTCAGATCACGAGGCAGTAGGTAACTAGGACGAGGTGTCCTTGTAGACTTATACCCATCTTTTGGTAGGTGTCTCGGCATTCAGTAGCTATACATTCATCCGAGTCCCTCCGCTGGAAGTCAAGTCTTCTTTTTGAGATGTATAGGCAAACTTGATGTAAATTATTGAGATACATGTTGTAGGAAATGTACACTTAATTGGTTTGCCAGTATGAGTTGGCAAATGTTTAATTTATTTTGATTCTAAGTTATGAAATATGACTTAGCAATTATGATGGGATGATGAACACGTTAGATTAATAGGCTTGCTTGGGCTTAGTGGACTACGTCCATTGGGCCCATGCGCCTGTCATGGTTCGAAATTTGGGTCGTGACAAAGTTGGTATAAGAGCTCTAGGTTTGTCTAGGTCTTAAAACTTCCTTTTTTTAGTCTAGCGAAGAGTCGGGTCTTTATGTGGGAACTCCAGTTGTGAAATGTGAACCGCGGCACATTTTATAGCCAAGTGACCTCATAGATTCCCTATCTTAGAAACCACCTTTTGCCTTAAGTATGATTATAAATGTGTTTAATAATAGGTGTTTGCTCTTGTCTAGGTACGAATGCCGCCTAAGACACGAGTCTCCTCAAGACGGATGGGGGAGCAAGATGTTCCTACCTAGTGGACAGAGGCTATGGGCATCTACCGTTAGGGGCCGAGTTAGACGTGGCAGGGCCACTAGCTTGATGAGGGCGGATACGCTTGTGAGTAGGCGAGATGAGGGATAGTCCTCAAGTGATGTAGATAGACACCCAACTGAGAGTATTACCATCGAAGATTTAGCGGCAGGCCTACAAGGAGTCAATCAGGTTATAGAGATGATGGCGATCCGTATAGAGGATATACAGAGGGTAGTAGAGGGGAGACCTATAGTACAAGAACCCCTAACTCCCAAGGACAGCCCAATCGCTAACATCATGAGGTTGAGAGGGGACCCTTAGAGATTTCTCTCCCTGATTTCCTGAAGCTCAAGCCTCCATCATTTTCAAGGTCTGATGCATTGGAGAAACCCCAGGTTTTCTTGGATAAGATGGAAAAGATTTGTAAAGCCTTGGGATATTTCAGTGTTCGATCAGTCGAGCTAGCCGCCTTCTAATTAGAGGATGTGGCACAGGAGTGGTATACCTTTTTATGTAGAGGCAGACCGACGGATACAGCACCATTGGCTTGGAATGAGTTTAGTATAACTTTTCTGGATCGATTCCTACCATTTAGTGTACGTAATGCCAGAGTTAGAGAGTTTGAGACTTTGGTACAGACTTCGAGCATGACGGTGTTCAAGTATGACATCAAGTTCATGCAGCTGGCTCACTATGCACCCTATCTTTCTACTGAGGAGATGAAGATTCAGAGGTTTGTGGATGGGTTAGTGGAGCCATTATTTAAGGCTGTGGCATCCCAAGATTTCACTACCTATTCTGCAGCAGTGGACTGTGCTCAACGCATCGAGATGAGGACCAGTGAGAGTAGGGCTGCGAGGGATAGAACAAAAAGGGTCAGGATAGAGGGTTATCAAGGCCGTAGAGATTTCAGTAGTGGTGTTTTATCTTCTAGCAGTCAGGGTCCACAGAGGGATTCACGATTATCCCAATAAAAGAGTGACTCGACTAGTGCTAGTATTGCGACGAGACGAAGAACCTTTAGTGTTGGAAGGCAACAAGATTCTAGACGAGGTAGTCAAGTCACTTGCTCTTGTGATACTTGTGGGAGACGACATAGTGGACGATGTTTCCTTACCATAAGAACTTGTTACGGGTGCGGTCAACCTGGGCATATTAGGAGGGATTGTTTGATGGCACATCAATCACCAGATTCTACTCGTGGCTTTACCCAGCCAATTTTATTTGCTCCTTCTGTTGCTGCTCCATCGAGTCGAGAGGCTAGTGGATCCAGAGGTAGAGGTGCTGGTACTTCTTCTCAAGGTAGGCCATCTGGGTCAGGACGCTAGAGTTCTGTAGGTAGGGGCCAAGCAAAGGTGTTTGCTTTAACATAGCAGGAGGCCCAGACATCCAATGCCGTGGTCTCAAGTATTCTTTCAGTTTGTGATATGAATGCTTGAGTCCTATTTGATCCTGGTGCTACCCACTCTTTTATCTCTCCATGTTTTGCATCTCGTTTGGGTAGAGATCATGTTAGGAAAGAGGAACAATTAGTGGTGTCTACTCCTTTAAAGGAGGTATTTGTGGCCAAGTGCGAATATGAATCCTGTGTAGTGCGAGTTAAGGACAAAGACACTTCGGTGAATCTAGTGGTGCTAGACACCTTAGACTTTGATGTGATCTTGGGGATAGATTGGTTATTACCCTGCCATGCTAATGTGGACTGCTATCATAAATTGGTTTTATTTGATTTCCCCGGTGAACCATCATTTAGTATTCAAGGGGATAGGAGTAATGCTCCAACCAATTTGATATCGGTCATATCTACCAAAAGATTATTACGATAGGGTTGTATAGGTTACTTGGCTGTTGTAAAGGATACTCAGGCGAAGATTGGAAATGTAACTCAAGTGTCAGTGGTGAAGGAGTTCGTGGATGTATTTCCTGAGGAGCTACCAAGTTTGCCTCCTGAACGGGAGATTGAGTTTTGCATAGATTTGATTCTCGACACTAGACCTATATCCATACCCCCATCTAGAATGGCACCCGTAAAGCTTAAAGAGCTTAAGGATCAGTTCGAGGATTTGTTGGATAAAGGTTTCATCTGTTCTAGTGTATCCCCATGGGGAGCACTGATGTTATTTGTGAAGAAGAAAGATGGGTCACTTAGGCTGTGCATTGACTATTGATAACTTAATAAAGTGACAGTGAAGAATAAGTATCCTCTCCCAAGAATAGATGATTTATTTGATCAACTACAAGGAGCACAATGTTTCTCTAATATAGATTTGCGATCTGGGTACCATCAATTGAGGATCCAAAATGAAATGTACCAAAGACCGCATTTCGAACAAGGTATGGGCACTATGAGTTCTTGGTGATGTCATTTGGACTCATGAATGCTCCTATAGCCTTTATGGATTTGATGAACCGAGTGTTCAAGCCTTATTTGGACAAGTTCGTGGTAGTGTTTACTGATGATATCTTGATCTACTCGAGGACTAGGGAGGAGCATGAGCAGCATCTTAAGATAGTGCTCCAAATTTTGAGAGAACATCAATTGTATGCCAAGTTCTCCAAGTGTGAGTTTTGGCTCAAAAGTGTTGCATTTTTGGTGCATGTGGTATCTAAGGATGGGGTACAAGTTGATTCAAAGAAAGTTGAGGCAGTGGAAAAATGGCCAAGTCCAACATCAGTTACGGAGATTAGAAGCTTTGTGGGTTTGGTCGGCTATTATCATCGTTTTGTAAAGGACTTCTCTAAAATAGTCACCCTTCTGACTAAGCTGACACGTAAGGATACAAAATTTGAGTAGTCTGATGCTTGTGAGGATAGCTTTGAGAAGCTTAAGGCATGTCTCACTACAGCTCCAGTATTAAGCCTGCCTCAAGGCACGGGAGGTTATACGGTATTTTGTGCTGCATCGCGAGTTGGTTTAGGATGTGTATTAATACAGCATGGGAAGGTGATTGCGTATGCATCAAGGCAACTCAAAAGGCATGAGCAGAATTACCCCGTGCACTATTTGGAAATGGCAGCAATCATGTTTACCTTGAAAATTTGGAGACATTACTTGTATGGTGAGACTTGTGAGATATATACAGACCATAAAAGTTTGAAGTATATATTTCAGTAGAGGGATCTTAACTTACGGCAATGTAGATGGATGGAGTTGCTAAAGGACTATGATTGTACTATTCTTTATCATCCTGGTAAGGCCAATGTAGTGGCGAATGCCTTTAGTCAAAAATCGATGGGATGCTTGGCACATATTTCTATAGATAAGAGATCCTTGATTAAGGAGATTCATAGCTTAGGAGACATGAGAGTGCAATTGGATGTTTCAAAGACAAATGCATTGCTAGTACATTTTAGAGTGAGGCCTATCTTAATAGACCGGATCAAAGAAGCACAAAGTAAAGATGATTTCGTAGCTAAGACCTTAGAGGATCCTTAGGGAAGGAAAGGAAAAATGTTTACCAAAGGCACAGATGGAGTCTTGAGGTATGGAACCAGACTTTATGTGTTTGATGGTGATGGGTTGAGGAGAGAAATATTGGAGGAAGCTCACATGGCAGCTTATGTGGTACATCCAAGGGCCACAAAGATGTATCAAGATTTGAAAGAGTTGTACTGATGGGAAGGACTTAAAAGAGATGTAGTTGAGTTCATCTCCAACTGGTTGGTTTGTCAGCAAGTTAAGGTCGAGCATCAAACGCCCGCGAGACTACTACAGCCATTACCAGTGCCCAAGTGGAAGTGAGAGCATATTGCCATGGACTTTGTAACAGGTTTGCCTCAAACTAGTAGGGGCTACGACTCGATTTGGATAGTAGTAGACTGGTTAACGAAGTCAGCTCATTTTCTTTCAGTTAAGACTACTTAAGGGGTTGCCCAATATGCTCGAGTTTATGTGGATGAGATAGTACGACTACATGGTATCCCCATTTCTATAGTATCTGACAGAGGAGCTCAATTTACTAGTAGGTTTTAGAGAAAGTTGCAGGAAGCATTAGGCACTAAGTTGGATTTTAGCACAGGTTTCCACCCTCAGACTGATGGATAGTCTGAACGAACCATACAGACATTGGAAGATATGTTGAGAGCTTGTGTGATAGACCTTGGGGTTAGGTGGGATCAATATCTACCCTTAGTGGAATTTGCCTACAACAACAGTTTCCAATCTAGCATCCAAATGGCACCATTTGAGGCATTATATGGACGGAGGTGTAGGTCACCCATTGGATGGCTAGAGGTGGGAGAAAGAAAACTTTTGAGGCCTAAGTTGGTGCAGGATGCAACCGAGAAAATACGCATGATTTAGCAGCGGATGTCAACAGTACAAAGTAGACAAAAATCATATGCTGATAACCGACGGAGAGACTTGGAGTTCCAAGTAGGAGATCATGTATTTTTTAAGGTTTCGCCAACTAAAGGGGTAATGAGGTTTGGCAAGAAAGGGAAGCTAAGTCCTCAGTACATAGGACCCTTCGAGATCTTAGAAAGAGTTGGAGTGGTGGCTTATCGTTTGGCACTACCACCAGACCTTTCGACTATTCATCTCGTGTTTCATGTGTCTATGCTTTAGAAGTACAACCCGGATCCATCACATGTAATACGGTATGAAACCATTCAGTTGCAAGATGATCTAACCTATGAGGAGCAATCGGTAGCTATCCTTGATAGGCATGTTAAAAAGCTTCGTTCAAAGGAAGCAACATCAGTGAAAGTGTTGTGGCGAAACCACACTAGTGAAAAGGTAACGTGGGAAGTTGATGAGGAAATACGAACAAAGTATCCCCATCTCTTTGATACTTAGAGGTACATTACCTTATAGTTTAATTTAAATTCGGGGATCGAATTTCTTTAAGTGAGAGAGAATGTGAGACCCCAACCTCTATAGGCTTGCAACTAAGCATAAATGTAATAATACGAGCCAAGGGTAATTTCATCATTTCCTTAGTAAGCCATAAAAGTAAGATTTTTAACAATATTATGGCCTAAGTAGGCCTAAGGCATAAATGGATGGTGAAATTAGGGATAAAATGGAAAGGAAACAAAAATTTTGATAATTTTCACGGTATGGGCAAAATGGTTATTTTTCACCTCAGGTTAAAATTTTAAGTTTTTATGAACCCAAGCATGTTTAGACCATTATGGATCTTGTCCCAGTGTTGAAAGAGCAAAAAGATTGCATAAAAGATTGGAGGAGAATAAGTTAATTAGTGGAAGGGTAATTTCATAATTTTAAGGGAATGGATAAATTTGGCCTATAAATATCTTGAAATTTCTAGCACCTTCTTGAATTTCCAGCAGCTAGTCTTCTTCTTCCTTTCTCCTCTCTCATGTTTTTTCAATTCCTCCATGGGAGTTTTCTTCAAGCTTCCATAACTTTCTCTCTTTAGCTCCAATTTTCATGCTTTTGGTGTACTGTTCCATAAACCCTTATGCTCTTTTATCCTCTCACTTTAAAACCCTTCAAAAATCTGGTTTTCATACTTTCTCTCACTAGTTGGATGTTCTAGAGAGAGAAAAAGAGAATTACACCATTTATTTAGAAGCTATTGGGAGAGAATTTGACTACAAAGGAGCCTTAGGGTAAGTGATGAATTAAGCTTGATTTTTAGCTGCAGAAAATGGCTAGTAATTGGGATTTATGAGCTGTTTATTATTGAGTATGTTCATTACTTTTAGTGATTAAGATATTTAACATAGATGGCCATTTAATGTGGCAATTGAAAACTAGTTAAGAGATAGCTTTTAGGGTTCATAGTATGTAAAATTGACCTATTACTTATGCTAATGTGATCCTAGGTTCTAATAAAGCCCCATCATCTCATTTGGACAGAGGAACTGGAGTCATCTAAAGGCTCTACAATCAATTGGTGAGTGGACTGCCTATCAAAATTGTTTTGGGAATATGACTGTTTTGAACAAAGTGTTTGAATGATTTTATACAACTTTTCTAAAAAATGAATGCCTTGGGAACAAGCTCTTGTGAAATGGTTTATGTTATGATTTGTGGTTATTATGGATTTCTATGTTGCTGCATTATGTTGATATACGTATATGCTTGAATATAATGTTGTGTAATTATATTGACTCGGCTATGTGCGAGTAAGGAGTGCGCATAAGCCGATGATGACCCGATTATGTGCGAGTAGGGAGTGCGCATAACTTGGTGATGACCCAGCCATGTGCGAGTAGGGAGTGTGCATGAGCTGGTGATGATGATGATCGGATAGTGTGCATGATGGTGATGGGTATATGTATATGTATACATACGTAAACATATGTGTTATAATATATTTATGAGTTATGTCTATGGATGTATTGTATGTGAAATTCGATATGTTAAACTTTGGGAAGTTGTTATGTATTTCTTATTGGTTTTGAACATTTCAAGGAGGGTGGTTTTCTTTGGGAAAAAGGGAAATTTTCCTTTGGTGCCCTGTATTTCACTACAGCGAGAATCATTCTCGCTGTAGCGAGAAACTCTCGGGTTTGAGAACCTTCACCAGAATTGGTTCTCGCTACAGCGAGAATGAATTTCACTCCAGCGAGATAGTCACTGCAGCTTCTCGCTGTAGTGAAAAGGAATCTTGTTGCAGTGAAAAACTCTCTATTTCATTAGCTGAATTTTGTTGTAGGGAGAAAGAATCTCGCTGCAGCGAGAAACCTTTGTTTCTGGATTATAATTTCGCTGTAGCGAGATTGAATCTCGCTACAGCGAAAAACCTTCTATTTTGGTCTCTTATCTTGTCCATTTGTTGCCCTATCTTTCACTTCTTTACTACCATATCGGAGCATGGACTTCCAACATTTAGGATTAAATGAGTTAAGTTTAAACTGAGGAGGTTTAGTGAGAAACCCTCGGCCAATTGAGAAACCTTCGTTCGGCTAATAACTAAATCCCAACGTCGCTGAAACAAAAATTCATTCTCTTTACAGCGTCGTTGTCGTATTTGACTTACTTGTGTAATATTGAAGCTTTCATTCTTCAAATGGTTCGCTATGTATGGGTTCATGATTTTCAAATGATTAATCATTTAAGGGCTTGATGAGGGGTTTTTAATACGAATGGAACTAAATTGCATTGTTTTGAAACAAATGCATCATGATTTTAAATTCTCCCTTGTTGTTGCTTGTTACCTTCCTTGTTCACTCACTGGGTTTATACTCACCATTTTCAACTTCATGTTTTCAGATCATGAGGCAGCAGGTAACTAGGATGAGGTGTCATTGGAGGCTTATTCCCATCTTTTGGTAGGTGTCTCGGCATTCAGTAGCTGTACATTCGTCCGAGTCCCTCCGCTAGAAGTCAAGTCTTCTTTTTGAGATGTATAGGCAAACTTGATGTAAATTATTAAGATACATGTTGTAGGCAATGTACACTTAATTGGTATGCCAGTACGAGTTAGCAAATGTTTGATTTTATTTTGATTCTAAGTTATGAAATATGACTTAGCAATTATGATGGGATAATGAACACGTCAAATTAATAGGCTTGCTTGAGCTTAGTGGACTGTGTCCATTAGGCCCATGTGCTGGTCATGGCCCGAAATGTGGGTCGTGACAATTGTGACACCTATTTGTGGTGTTTTGATGATTATTGTGTTTATGTTGAAATCATGTAAATGAGTCAATAATTCACAAGTTATGAATGGAAATGCTATGTGGTAAATCCTATAATTGGATCCCATATGACTCAAACACAAATCATTATACGTCGAAGGGCAAGATTGAAAATATAGTAACAATTCTTGATAGGGAACTAATATCTGTTAACGTATAACATCCTTGTTTTTCATGCATATGATTTCATGCATGCTCAATCTTTTATTTCATAAATTAGATCATGAAATGTGATATTTTATGTGAAAAAATGTTGTTAGATTTACAAATATCTCACTTTCAAGGTTTAAAGGAGAAGTGTATGATTATGTAAAGGCACATGCTTATTACAAATTGTTGATTTGTGCTAAAACTCTTTCCTCTAACTTGTCTCGTTCCCCATATTCACTCACAGAGTCTTTATGACTCACCCATTATTTTTCTTTATTTTTTTTATAGGTCAGTAGCTTGCTTGGCTAGGCAACTTATGGAATAGTCGCCCAGTTCATTCGTCATAGGTTTGGTAGAGCCTCACCTCCATCCTTCTAATGTTGTTACACTTCATAGTGTGTCGAAGTCTAGTCTTTGAATTATTGTGTTGATAATGAACTTGGTTATGTGAATAAATATTGATATACTCATACTTGTTTGTGCTTCCACACATTATGTTGAGCCTTGAATATGGGTGCATGTTAATGATAAGACTAAGGTGGATGATCCATAACAACATTGCACAAGATGTGTGCTGAACCACAGAACACACATGTTATACAGATGTTGATATTTGATGAATGACAAATTCACACATTACATTAAGAAGTTTCGTAATGATTTTGTCAAGCCTGACTTTATAAAATATTAGCCACGTCATTCATGTGATTGACAAAATGTTTGCATACTTAGAAAGCCCCGAAAAATCGTCAAAAGTCGGTAATGTACCTAGTGGTGCAACTAAGTTGAATTAAGCCTCGAATTAGTCCAAATAGAGATTTTAAGATGAAATTGAGAATTTTAAAACCCCAGAATGACTTAAAATGGTGATTCAGAGTTCGAGGACCGATTTGGAGTCAAATTGGAATTTTCATGATCTAGGGGCAAAATGGTCATTTGCCACCCGAGGTTAAGATATGAGTGTTGGATGAAATTTTTGACTAAGATTGACTATTTAGAACATAATTTGAGTTTGAAAAGTGAAAAATTTTAATTTCAACATTTTTTCAAGCATAGGGGTAAAATAGTCATTTTGCCACCCCAAAGGCAAAATTGTAATTTTACACCACCCAACACTTGTCCAACACATGGATTTTACCCAAAATTATTATGAATAATTGAGAAAATTTATATGGTGGAGAGAGATTACTTAATGAGTAAAAATGACACATGGACCAATGGAATGGTGACATGTGTCAAATTCTCATCCATTTATTAATTTCCTTATAAATAAGCATAAAATCAGCCTATTTCTCTTCATATGGCCAGCCAAAACAAAAACAAAGGAAGAAAAGAAGAACAAAAACCCTAGGTGGAAAAATTAAAGGGAAAAGTGTGAAAATTCAAAGAGTCAAGTGACAAAAGGTAAGATTTTTCAATTCTAGCTTGTGATCTACCTTTCCTATGCATTATTTTGCATTTTCCATGGTTGAGAATCAAGATTTCATGATGAATCCCTTGCTGGCGAGACATGGGGGGAGGAGTTTTGATGCTTGATTTGGTTAGATTTTAAGATATTTTAGTGTTTTTAGTTAGTTAGTGATGTGTAGCATGAAAATCAAGCAAGAAAAATTCATTTTCTTCCGTTACCCATCATTGGCCAAATTTTCCATGTAGAGTGTGGATGGTGGATTTGATTTTATTTCAAGTGAATTGGTTACGAAATGATGAATTATGGTGAGAAAATCAAGTAGGAAAAATCATAGTGTTGATGCACCCACCATGGCCGAAATTCCCAAGAGAAAATGTGAAGATGATTTTGCTAAATTTTATGCTATTTGACTTGTGTTTGATGGTTTGGAGAATTAGAAGAAAAATGGAGTTAATTGGAGTTGAATTGGGCATATTGGCCAATTAATCGAGTGATAGATCGAATTAGGCCAATACTGCTTTATTTGGATGCACAATTGAAATTGTGTATAATACCGTGTTTAAACGGTAATCCGAACAATTTGCATTCCATTTCATGCATCCATATAGTTTTATAACGGTTTAGCACCAATGTGGTAAATTGCTTGATTGTGCATTATGTCTAGGTGGTGAATCCTCCGATAAGGGCAAAGAAATTATACCCGATGATCGATAGTCGGAATACTCTAAAAATTGGACTCCCGAAATAGTGAGTAACCTTATCATCATTTTAATTATCTAAGGTGGTCTTTTTATTTGATTTTGTAAATTTTATGGAAAATGAGTTAAATGGTAAATCTTTGTGTTTTGTAAATAAAATGTGATTTAATGAAATGATATTATAATATCGTCTTGAAATTTAATGGTGGTTTGAAAATAGAGTAATTGAGGACTGTCTTCATGTGTTGTAAATTCACGGTTCTAATTGATTGGCTTATGGCAATATTTGCATGAATGGTTGAATTGGTATTTGTGTTGAAAATGTATAAACTGTTGTTTGCCTTGATAGGCTAGATAATGATAAAATTGTCATGTCATGCTGTCAAATTTTTATTGTATGGTGGGTTTAGCTTGCTGCAGTGGGCGGGTTCTGTGGACTAGCCTATTAGTGGGGCACAAAATCTGGTTATATATGTACCTCAGTCAGAGAGTTGCGTAGCGTATCTCTTGAGGTATGGTTAGAGTTCACGTCACGCCAAACCACCTCGTGATGATGAACTCCGCTAACGCCAAGGAACGGATATGTTTTTCAAACTAAAAATATGTTTATGTGTATACGAAACTTTTTAACAACCTTGGCGAACTCGATTAAATACCTCGGCCAAGGTATTCTTGAGAATGATTTTGGCAGGAACCAAGCTTTGAAGATACTCATAAGCCATGTTGATTATTTAAATGAAATGAATATTTATGTTATGAATTACATATTGAGATGGAATATTTTAATTGTCTCCATTTACTCGACTTTAGATATTTTGAATGGTGTTTGTTTGCTCACTAGGATTATATAATCTCACCACCCTCCTTTCCACCTATTTCAGGCTCAGAATAGGCTGTAGATAGTTGATATCGTCGAAGGCTACAGTTGGCATTACTTCCTCAAAAATCGTAGGTTCACAGCCTTCGTTCACTTTTGTCATCTGGGGGCCCACGTGTCACTGTAAATTAAATTTTATGCTTTGGTTATCTGTATTACAGTATGTATGAATTTATTTAGCTTTTACGCTACAAAAATTATTTACTGGTAACTCTATAAATATTGTTTTATAAAAAAATAAAATATTTTATTGAATATTTTTATTATATTCAAATAGTCATAATTTCAATTTAAATGAACGTTTTAGATGTTTAAACTTATTTTTGATTATGAATTATGTGTTTTATACTCGCATACTTTATTTTTAGTTGGTTTCGAAATTTTTGAAGAAAAATAACCAAAATGCCCCATTGAGACAGAAACCATTTTTTTTATTGTTTTAAGTTGGAAATAGCTTAAAATCTTTTAAAACATGATATTTGGCAATGGTTACTCACAAGGGAAATGAGAAACTGATATTAAAGCCTTGCGGGGTTCTAGTTGGCATTTTGGGTAATGAGTGTCAATCGGAACACTACGGCAATTGTCATGGGCTCAAGGGGAGTACCAGGTCGTGACAGATTTATTGATGTTGACTTATTTGTTTATTCTATTATATGAAGGAAAATGTGTTGAATGCGGTCGTTGGCAAGCTCATGCATTGTTGATTAAGGCTTGCTTAAGCGTAGTGGGCTATACCCACATAGGTTTATGCGTCAGTTATATCCCGAAAATGGGATGTGACAAAGTTGGTATCAGAGCTCTAAGTTGTATAAATCCTAAGTCTTTCTTGGTCGTATCACAGAGTGTCAAGCTTTTGTGTGAGAATCTTGTTTTTGCTTTGTGTACTTGGCACGAATAAAAAACGAGAGACTCATATATTATTCCTTGTTTGTCTTCTAAGTTTAGTTTCAAATTGTTAATGTCACCCATGTATGTGTCTACTATTGTCATGAGACACTTGAAATGAAATTTATCATATGTGTATATTGTGATGGGTTTGGCTATGGATGGCATGCTCAAAATACGCAGTGGAAAGAAAATTAAAAACTTTAAAATTAAACAACAAAACATGCCTCCACCCATGGATCACCTTCGTGATATTTAACACATAAAGCACAAAATAAATTATTGTTTAGAAAGTTACCTTGTCATGTAATTTCATAATCACGATAGCACTTTCCGAAGCAATCCCGCGAGAACCACAAGAAGCAAAAACCCTATCCAATCAAGTGTTTGGCCTCCAATGGTAGTACACACGATTGCACTTGAACCTTCAACAAAGGAATGAGTTTTTAACTATAGTGTGTGCTAGCAAAGAGGACAACAATTGCCCTTTTATTCTTTTTCACAATCTTAGCCAAACCTCTCTTGAAAATTGCTTATGAAGCAATTTTCTCTTTCACACAAAGGGAGTGGTGGCAAAGAAAAAAAACGTTTTTCTTTTTCTAACAAAAACTACGTTTTCTTCAATTGTGAAAAACTCTCATATGGAAAATAATTAAAAGGTGACTTGTATAGTTAGGTTAAAATAACTTCAATTTTACAATTAAGCCCTCAATATTATAACACATTATAATATTGGGCCCATTACTTAATTAAACTCTTTTAATTAAGTCATTGGAAATTAAAATCAAAATAAATTTCCTTTATATTTTGCAATCAAGGACTTATAATTATAACTATTTATAATTATGCCAAAAACTTAATTAGACTCATTTAATTAAGTTTATAGAAGTTAATTACCTAGCATGTGATTTAAGTCTAACTTAAATCGTCACTCTCCAATTTAATTCAAATGCAATCATTGTGTGTGACACATTAGGTTCCCAACATGTTGGCAATGGAATTGATTAATGACTTAATTGATTAATATAAAATTCAATCAATTAATTTATAATCCATTCCATAGACCAAGATGGGCATCTAGCAATGCATCATGGCCACCTAATTGTTGGGAGAGTTAAAGGGTTCTTTGACAAGCTTTCAGTGTACAGTCTATTAGTGTAATTCATCCCTCATCATATATCTCGAAGATGATAAAAACATGGTGCTGTGTCTACTCTTATTGATCTCCATATTCGTTCTTAAAGTTTGATCATCAACTTTATAAAGACTTATGAAACTCCTTTCATGATCTTCAAGTCGCCTTGGCTAAGGACTTCAAGAAGCTAATATTAACCAGAATAGTTAGGATGTGTCCCTTGCATCAGTTGGGGTGATGATTCCTATCTTGACCACTTATTTGCCCTCTTATGCTTCATGCTATACCCAAAAGCATTATGTTTTGACATCCTTGGTTAGGCATACGTAGAGATGAAATCAAAGTATAGCACTCCACACATAAGACAACTTGGCGTTTTAAGTCTAAGGAGTATTTACATAATTGACACATGAGAAGTATTGCATAGAGACTTGAGTGAAATACCAAATGCACTTCTCATGGCGGGTCATGTTTAGTGAACTTGTTCTTCTAGGCAAGCACCTACGTTCTAGTTTCAAGTATCTTTATACTTCAACCTATGAGATCAGTTGCTTACTTCTCAAGTAAGGAACATAGAATGTACCAGTCTCTAAGTATCATTGATGTCTAGTCTCAATGATACATTAACTAGGAATATTTTGAGATTACGCTTTGATGCATAAGGATCTCATAATTGCAACCCATTACAGTTCCCTTGCGACATATTAATCTCATGAACTTCATCCAATTAGACTTATAACTAGTTATAATTTATGTCTTATTGATGAAGGAAAACCTTTAATCATTTAACATGAATGATGTTGTTGCATGATTGAAATCAAGCCTTAACCAATCCCAATTGGCTGCAAGACTCATCCCAACAGGGATAAACTTACAGGTGCTGCAACAATAACTCTTGCTAAGGAAAATTTTCATATCTAAACTTTGTCTTGTAAGTTAAGCCATCAAAAATTCATAGTCAATTAGTTACCTCTGTTAATGGAAACGTTAACCATATGATCTTATGCTCTGATTAATTAAATTCTTATCCAAGCTAAAATTCCAAAATATTTATATCCAAACAAAAAAAAAAGAAAAAATGATCCAGATCAACAAAGAAAAAAGAAAGTCAAATAGCTATCAAACCAAGTCGAAACAATTAATTTGCTATAATCAAATAAGTTTTAGTAAGTGAACCTTCTTTTCCCGTTAAGATTCATGACTATTGGGGGAGCAGTTGACATAGATGAAGAGATCACATGTTTGCATGATATCAATAAGAGTTCACGGCTTGGACTTAAAGAGCCCATTCATCTTGGCCTCGGTAAAGAACCCGTTAGCCTCGTCGTTAACAATCAGGGAATCTAGCACCTTAAAAGTAGAATTGTCCTCTACAATGACGCCAACAACTTTATTAAAAATCAAAGATAGCCACTTCTTGACGGAGAAATCCCCAAACTGACACTTGAAGTAAAGCATAAAGATATGATCAATAAATATAAAATGACATAATGCTTAAATGAACCCATAAACTATTCAAGAAAATTCAAATAATTTCTTATTTTTTATTGCATTCAATTAAACTACTGTACTTTTATTTTGAGTCAAATAAGTCTTTATGACTAATGATTGATTAATTATCATTAATCAAAATATCACTAATCATTTTATATCCACGTGACATTGACAAGATGTTGATGTGGAAGGTGAAAAATGCCATATGGTCATGTTATCATTCCAAATTAGTATGTCATATAATTATCAATTATGATATGTCATCATACCACATCATTTTCAATTATGATATGTTACCAAGTCATATCATAGTCACGTAACATAAAATAAAAAATAACATTTTGATTAAGTCAATCATTATTTATAAAGGCTTATTTGACTAAATTTAAAAATATGAGGTTTATTTTGCTCAAAATAAAAGTATAATGATTTAATTGAATACAATAAAAGTATAAGAGTTTATTTGAATTTTTTTGAATAATTTAGGGATTCTTTTGGATATTATGCCATATAAAATTAAACAAATCCCAAAAAGAAAAAAAAAGAAAAGAAAAAGCTTATCAAAAGCTGAAAGATTGGATCGTGAACTTTCAATCTCAATTTGGAGATTTCTCCATTTCAATTCTTACTGTAGCTAAGATAATGGATTTTTTTTTATTACTACTGTTAAAGGTAACGTAAGCCATGGATTTTTTTTTTTCTGTGAAAAGCTAGCCTAGTTTAACATTTTCAGTTTAATGTTAATATTTAACACTGTTCGGTCAACATAAAGGACATTGGACATTAAATTAGAGAAGAGACAGCAATGGAGGCACTAATTAGAGGTAGTGGATTTCTATTTCCAAGATGCATCTATGGCCACTTATTACTATTTGTTAAATTTTCATTTTAAAACATGTTTCTAATTTAATACACTTTCTCACCAAATTCGATGAAGGACAATACATTAATTACAAAAATATTTTTATAAATATCACCTTACTATAAGTACACTTTAATATTTTCTTATTTTAAGGTGTATTTCGATGAGAAATTTAAAATTTTAAAATGATGGTATTTTAAAGTTTAAAATAACAATATTTATAACAAAACAGTGCATTGAGAATATTGAATAATTAAGTGGAGTAGAATATCAAGAATTTCAAATCAGTAAAAAATAAAGTGAGTTTTAAGCTTGTAAATAAGAAATATAATAAATATATTTTTTTAATTAAAAACATAAACTCGTGACACATTGCATATGATATAATAAATACTAATCTTATCTAAAAAAGGTAAATTTGAATCTCTTATTTTTCAAAATTATCCTTCTATAGTTTTTTTTTGAAATGGAGTGGGTAGAGATATTCACTAACTAAGTTCAGGCTAGGCTTATTAAACCTTTCATTTTTAAAGTCAAGTTTGAGCTCATTCCGACTTGCCTTTATAACTATTGTTTTATTGCCTATTATATAAATATTTTAATTTTTCAAGAATATTTTATAATTAAAAATAAAGAATTCATTATTTATCAATAAAATAATTAAAAATGTTGTACCAAGCTTGAATCTAAAAATTTATATTCAAAACTCAACTAAAGTCGAACCAATGGGCTGGAGGCTCTGTACTTAATTTATTACATATCTACAAATATGCCACTTGGACTGCAGATTGTCTAAAGTGGTAAGGAAAGAATGGGTTTAGTTTGAGCAATAGCCTTCTTCCACGTACCAAAATAATAAAATATATATTCATATATTTATAAATTTGGTGTTTCATTTTTTTATTCGAATGGATTTTCCAAATTAAAAAAAAAAAAATCAATTATCGTTCCTGCTTCTCTCTCTTCTTAATATTTGTGCTTCTGGCTCTCTCTGTTTCCGAGAAGGAAGAAACAGAGGTTCCTGCAAAAAGAGAAAGGGCAGAAGCAGAGGAAGGAAAAATTTTTCAATTTGTGCGGTTATTCTTACCGTAGGGTTCCGATTTTGCTTATCCTTCGCAGATCCCTCGTCCCTTCATCTTCCATCTCATCTCCTTTGCTCGTAAGTCGTGACCTCTGTTCTCTCTGTCTTTTCTACAGTGCTTATCCTCAAAATTTGTCTTGAGCTGTCGCCTTTTTTCTGGATAGATCCGAATTTCTATTTATCGGATCGGGTCC
Organism: Theobroma cacao; assembly: GCF_000208745.1. Lineage (NCBI taxonomy): Eukaryota > Viridiplantae > Streptophyta > Magnoliopsida > Malvales > Malvaceae > Theobroma > Theobroma cacao. The sequence continues at coordinate 20,050,494 of NC_030854.1, read as the reverse complement.
CGCTATTTGTTCATCATCATGCATGACGTTGAAGATTATTTGCTCCTTTTCATAAAATACGAGAGAAATATGATGCATGTTTTGTGTTTATTTTATGGTTTAATCTTTTGCCTTTTGTTTTGGAGGAATGCTGTCAAATGATGTCTGAACTCAACCCTGTGTTTTTTCTTGTTTTCAATTTTAAGGTTTCTCTTTTTATTTTGGACTTCGATTCGTTATGTTAAAATTTGTTAATTTCAGTGCTGTAATAGATCTTGCATTCTAATGCCGATAAGAAATTGTGTACCCAAATTTTCGGTAACTGGTTCTCACAAGTCTGATTAAAATTATTGAGAAAAATAACCTGACCAATCATTGAATTATCCCTTTTTTTTGGGAAAAATTTCTGATTTGGTAGCTTGATTTGTTTCATACAACATTGTTAATTGTTTTTAATTACTTATGTATGTATTTATCTTGGATTTTAAATTCTAATTGCTTGTTTCTTCTAATAATGCAATAGTTTTCTTTTATTGAGCGACATTACAGATGGACAATCTACAGCATACTGTAGAATAGCCGGGCAGCTCGTGCTTGGTTATCAGAAACCTCGAATAATTTGTCTCAATTGACTAGATAAGCTGCTTTTGCTTTCGCGAGGTCAGTCAATATTTGAAATGTCAATACACTGTAATGTGAATTTATATGCCATAATTAAACCCATTTTCTCGTATGATGTTATTCTTACATGAAGGATGTTTTGAATTGTATACTAGCATTGCTTCTCACCGGTATTAGATGTGAATTTTTCTTTTTAATGGAAATTTAAGACAGGGTTAATAATATTCGAAAAAGAATTCTCATGCTGTTCTAGTGATGTGTGATTTAGGGAGAAAGTGAAAGGGGAGTCAAAGTTCTAGATTTTCTTTTTTGGAAGTTCATAAGATGGGAAAAGCAGGTGAAAATAAGAGAAGGAACAAAGGGAAAGGAAAGCTGACTTAGGATTGTGAAATACAAATTCCTTTAATCCCTTGATATTTATGCACTTGATGAAGAAATATAATAACTTTGCCTTCTTACTTGCTGTAATGAAGATCCTTTTTCAAGCAAGAAAATTTCCATGTCGTAAGATGTTTCACATAGGATTGCTCGATAGTTTAAAATCTCCCATCTTGCTTTTGAAAAGAAAATGAAAACCTTAATTTACCCTCTTTAAAGCAGCAATCTGAGGTTGCTATCTCTTCAAAAGTTGAAATGAAGAGGTCTTTGACCTTTTGTTAGGTGAAAAGTCAATTTATTCCTACAATTGTGGTTAGTCTTGGCACTAAGCTAAAACATTTTTGTCAGATACAATTCAATTTACAGCCGACTAGTTTTTGGTTTAAGCATAAGCTAGAAGTAGTGATAAACTTAAAATGCATATAAATGTAGATCAAAAGTGGTAATAAAAGAGCAATGTGCTATCTTCTGCTATCAGGAATTTAATCTAACCATCAAAACATTCGGCGTTTCCTCATCATAACCCGAAAGAAGAACAAAGAAAAGTTTTGAATCCTATCAATGCTCTTTAATATTGTTTATTAGAGTGGTGATAAAGAAATCCACATCTGTTAAATTGGGGGTATCTAGAGCATATAAATATAACAAGGGCCACTCCACCTATTGTCAATTGGTTTTAGGTTGGTTGCTCGTCCTAAAAATTCAACTTGGTATTAGAGCAGGCGTTATCCCCATTTGTTGGCCCTTTCGTGATTCGTGTCACGTGAAAGGCCGTTGCCCTTACACATGAGTATTAGAGTAATCCCACATCTGTTAAGTTGGGGTATCTTGGGCATATAAAGATAAAAAGAGCCTCTTCACCTATTGCCAAATGGTTTTAGGTTGGATGCTCAGTCTAAAATTCAACATTGTTAATTAAGTTTTTCTTTGTTCGTGTTTGGCAGCAATGCAATGCATGTGTTGGCCGCACTATTTCGTATGTTTTTTATGTAAATACATGAGTTTATAATGGAAGCAGGTTTGATGAAACATCTTGTTCTGCTTCTTACATGTTGATAGCTGAGAAGAAGTTAATGATAGTTTTGACATTTGATTAGCTCAGTAGTCTATTATGTTCCTGCAATAGGCTGTTGAGACTTATTCAAATGCAGTCACCTCCAGAAAAAGCTTTTGTTATGTTGAAAAGGGAAGGAACTGACTTTGCTGGGTCAAGTTATGCAAGTCACCTAGATGGTACTTTCCAGGAAGCAATAGCTGCTGTTGCTGCTTCATCATCTTCTTCTGCTTCATCATCATCGTCATCATCTTCAGATGATGACTCTCAGGAGACACAAAATGACGATGACCTAGACAATGGGAATGCTTCTAAACAATTGGTGCTTTATGATCCTGCTGCTAATGGTACTGTTGCAATTGATTCCACCCCTCCTGGACCTATTCAGTGCAGACCTCCGCCGTGTCCAAGATTTTCATCATCAAGAGTATTGCCATCTGTTGGGGCTTTCACTGTCCAGTGTGCCAATTGTTTTAAATGGAGGCTTATACCAACAAAGGAAAAGTATGAAGAAATACGTGAACATATTTTAGAAAATCCCTTTGTTTGTGAAACAGCTCGTGAATGGCGGCCTGATATCTCATGTGATGATCCAACGGATATCTCTCAAGATGGCAGCCGACTTTGGGCAATTGATAAACCCAATATTGCTCAGCCTCCTCCAGGCTGGCAAAGGCTACTGCGGATCAGAGGTGAAGGAAGTACTAAATTTGCAGACATGTACGTATACCTTTCTATGAGGCAATTTTCAACCATCTAATTTTGTTTTCTTGTCAATTCTCTTCTGTCTATTTTATTTCCTGACATTTGAATAATTTTTCTTTTCATGTGTGTTTGTGTAGAATATTCCCCTTGCATTCATGAAATGTTTTTTTTTTCTCACTCCCTTTATAATCATACTACAAGTCCCTTGTACTTAGCCTCATGGGAGCATATCCAGACAATTGTGGGTTTTCTTTCAACAGATTAATGGTGGACATATTGCTTCATTGAGGTTTCTCACATTATACTAAAAAGTCGTTAATCAGCTTCAACTTGCACATGCTCATAAAATATCTGAATTCATCTAACTTTCTTGGATAGTTTTTTAATTATTTTATGATCATTGATTATTAGAAAATTGTCCATATAAAACTATATNGGAAATGGGACAATTTAGAGCTAAAATGGAGCGCGTTAGCAATTTATCGGGTAAAGTACCAAAAATAGGTTAATACCGTGTTTAAGCCGTTTTAGGCTATTGCATTTCATACCATGCATTAGTATAGGATTTAAGTCAATTATATAGTGATTTAGCATCAATGTGGTGAATTGGGTAAATTTTGCAATGTGTTTAGGAGGAGAGCCTTCCGGTAAAGGTAAGGAAGTCGTACTCGACGAACAGTGATCGGGGCACCTAAAAAGCAATTAGTTTGTACAAACGGTGAGTAAACCTATTATTATTGTAAATTATCTAAAGGTTATTTTTAAATGCTCTTCATGGATTTTATGAAATGAAAATGAGATTAAAATGGGATTTTTTATGTTTTAGAAATAAATGTGACAAATAAAAATATATTGTGTTGATTATGAAATTGAGTAATTGGAGGCTGCCAATTATTTTGAAATATATATTTTCCTATGAATGGCTTATGATATATGAGTATATGTGGCTATATGTTATAATTGCATTGGGAATTTATGTAAGCTGTCTTTTACTATGTAGCTGGGTAAATAAATAAAAGCCACGTTATACTGTTGAAATTTTATTAAAATTGGTGGGTTTAGTCACTACAGTGACGGGTTTCCGTGGACTGCCTATTAGAGGGGCACGGTAAACCCAGTTATATAGTTACTCTAGTAGTAGAGGCGAGGAGGGTAACTCCCAAGGTAGTATTAGAGCTCACTTCACGTTGAACCCCTATGTGAATGTGTAACTCGGCCAACGCCAAGGAACGGCTTGTTTTAAAAATAAAAATGTGTTTCACATGTAAATATCTTAACAAACTTGGCGAACTCAGTTAGATGCCTCGGCCAAGGTATCCCCAAGGATTAGTTTTGGCTTGAGCCTTGTTTTTAATAAAGTCAGAAGCCTTAAAAATTGTTTTGGTAAATTACAAATATTTTATGGTTTAAGAAATAAATTGAAAACCTTATGAAATGGTTTGTAATTTGTTGTTTAAACTTTCCTCCATTTTACTCGCCTTTAGATATTTATGATAATGTCTATTTACTCATTGGGATTGCAAAATCTCACCCACCTCCTTTCCAAATATTCTAGGTCTGTGGTAGCTTGTAGATAGCGATTTTGTCGAGGATTCCAGTTGACCCCTCTATCTCACAGACAGTAGGTTACTATCACCAACACTTGGTGTATTTAGGGGCCACTTGTCGTTATAATTATTATTATACATTACAACTTTGTAAATTATTGTATGTATGAATTTATTTTACTTCTAAGTTACAAAAGATTACTTACACGTGTTTCTATAAATATTGATTTATATAAAAATGCTATACTTTTGTCTTTGATTTACTTAAGCCGAAAACGACTAGAAATTGCTTAAAACTGATATGTAAGCCTTGCGGAGTTCCGATTGGTATTTCGAGTAATGAGTATCAATCGGGACGTCACGGCAGTTGTCATGGGCCCGAGGGAGGTTCCGGGTTCTAACAAGTATTTACACAACTGACACATGAGAAGTGTTGCATAGACGCTAGAGTGTATTACCAAATGCACTTCTCATGGCAGGTCATGTTCAGTGAACTTGCTTTCCTAGGCAAGCACCTATTCTAGTGCCAAGTATCTTTATACTTCAATCTATGAGATTGATTGCTTACTTCCAAAGTAAAGAACATAGAATATACCAGTCTCTAAGCATCATTAATGTCCAGTCTCAATGATACATGACCAGGAACATTTTGAGATTATGCTTTGATGCATAAGAATCTCATAACTGCAACCCATTACAGCTTCCTTGCAAGGCATATTAATTTCATGGACTTCATCCAATTAGACTTATAACTCATTATAATTGATGTCTTATTGATGAAGGAAAACCTCTAATCATTCAACATGAATGATACTGTTGCATGATTGGAATCAAGCCTCAACCAATCCTAATTGGCTGCAGGGCTCATCCCAACATATTGTTGTTTCAACAAGTATGTCATTTGAAACTTGAGTAGTTTTAAAAGATATGGTAGAACATGAGACTCATGCAGACACTATAGCTAAACCACAAACGCCCACTAATAAGGGTCATGGAAGACGTGGTAAACCAGATGCTTACATCAAAATTATGGTAAATCCACATACACCTATAAAGAATGGTCATGGCAAATGTGATAGAGATAGATGCTCCCACTAGGATTAGTAGTAGGCCATCTATGCCTACAGTTAGAGATAATGGCAGGTGCGGTGGAGTCGCAAGACCATCAAGCGTAAAAACACCCACTATCGAACATGTGGAGATTATCCTCCTATAGTTGAGATTGTAATGAGCTGATGTTCCTTGTAATTGGAACCCATGTTTAATGCATGCTAGTCTAGGTGAGAGTGCCACTTAGGATTTAAAGCATGATTAAAGGAAATTTTTAGAGCAAAAGACTCCTAATGAGATAATGATAAGGTCATGTGACTAAATTTTAGTGGCCATAACAAAATGGGTAGGATTACTAGAGATGTTTGAGCATATATAGAGGTGAAAGCACATATGTTGTTCACAAGATGATGACCCTCAGGTTAAGTAACACCTTAGATGGTGAAATAAAGAATCATGGATATATGGTTATGGCGTTAAAATTGTGGATTAACGTGAACTAGTGATAGATTTTTGTATATGAGATATAAATGATACTTTGATAATACCTTAGATATGTAAGGTACTAGAATTATATTAATAATTCTAAGGATTGGAGTACACATTTCCTTGAAATGAAGGTGAATGTTTAAAATTGTGGAAAGTTGAAAGGCTTATCTAGCTAATAAAGGGCTAAAGTATGCCTAGTTTATGTATGATAAGGTAGATACTTTATGATTAAGGCATGGGAATTTTGTACTAAAGAGATGACTTTGAATAACTACCTTGGACTGTCTCAATAGGAGATCTTAATGTGATGTAAAGGCTCAATATATGACTTGGTATATGGCAAGACCATTAATATATTATAGGCTTGTATAATGGGAATCTTTCATATAGATTCAATAACAAAGAAAATAAGAGGACTAGGTAGTCAGCACACCCTTGAAAGAGGTGTATGTGACAAAACATGAGAATAAAGCTTGCATAGTCTAAGTTAAAGGACGAAACACTTAAACTAATCTAGTGCTACTAAACATGATAGACTTTGATGTGATACTTGGGATAGATTGGTTATCTACCAATTATGCAAGTGTGGATTCTCACCACAAGAAGGCGAAATTTGTGTACCTTAGAAAGACACAGTTCTATCTTCAAGGAGATCATAGCATGGCATCAAGTGCTGTTATTTTGGACATGATTACTTATCATTCGATGAGACATGAATGCTAAGGATTTATTACAACAGTTTTGGATACCCAAGTGGAAGTGGGTAATTTGGCAAATGAGCTGATTATGAGATATTATATTGATATGTTTCTAAAGGAGTTACCCAGATTACCTCTAGGGAAAGAAATAGTGTTTTGTATAGACTTGGTGCAAGACACTAATTTGATATCTATACTACCTTATAATGGCACCAGTCGAGCTCAAGGATCAACTAGAAGATCTACTAGACAAGGGTTTGATACACTTTAGTGTTTCACCATGGGGTGCACAATATTGTTTAGGAAAAAAAATGGTTTGATGAAACTTTGTACAGACAACAGGAGGTTGAACAAAGTAGCCATCAAGAATAAGTATCCTTTCCATGTATAGATGATCTGTTTTATCAATTGCAAGGGGCCAAGTGTTTCTCTAAGATTGACCTATGATTAGGTTATCATTAGCTAAGGATTAAAGATGGGGATATACCTAAGATAGCTTTTTGCACAAGGTATGGTCATTATGAGTTTTTTGGTTATGTCATTTGGATTAACTAATACCCCTGCAACCTTTATGGATATGATGAATAGGGTTTTCAAACTCTATTTGGATAAGTTTTTGGTTGTGTTCATCAATGATACTTGTGTACTTGAGGAGTTGAAAGGAACACAAACAACACTTAAGGATTATGGTACAGACTTTAAAGAAGCACTAGTTGTATGCCAAGTTCTCCAACTATGAGTTTTGGTGTAAAGCCCGACCTTATAAAATACTATTCATGACATACATGTGATGATAGCATGATTGCATGCTAGGAGAGTCCCGAAAAATTTACAAAAGTTGGTATTGTATCTAGAAGTACAACAAAGTTTATTTAATCCTCGAACTAGATCAAATAGGAATTTTAAGGTGAGATTAAGAGTTTCACAGTTCATGGATGACTTAAAATGGTAATTTGGAGTTTGAGGATCAATTTGGAGTCAAATCGGAATTTTCACTAACCAGGGGCAAAATGGTCATTTACCACCTGGGGACAAAATGGGAATTTTAGAAAAGATTTTTTTGACCCCATTTGACTTATTAGAGTATAATTTGACTTATTGAAGTATGATTTGAGGTTTAGAAGTGAAAAATTTTAATTTCGGTATAATTTGGAGTATAGGGGTAAAATGGTAATTTTGCCACCTCAGGGGCAAAATTGTAATTTTCCACCACCAGGATATTTTTTCCAGCACATGGTCTTCCTTTGTCTTCATCTTTGACCCTTGACTAAACATGTGGTGGAGATAAAATGTTTAAATTTTTAAAATTTTAAAAACGGGCCAATGACATGATGCCATGTGTCATGCCTTTATTAATTTATTATTTTCCTTTTTAAAAGGCACAAAATCAGCCCATCTCCACCCCATGGCCGGACCAAACCAGCAAGAAGAGAGAGAAAACAAAAACAAAACCCTAGAGAGAGAAAATCAAAGAAAAAGTGTGAATTTTCAAGGAAATTAAGTGAAAAAGGTGAGTTTTTTCTATTAAGCTTGAGTTTTCTTATTCCCAAGCATTTCTCTTTATTTTCCATGATTAAATTACATGTTTTCATGATGAATTCAATTCTGAAAAAATGGGTTAGGAGAGAGAAAGTTGTTGGATTTATTTGATTTTAATTTATGTTAGTGTTTTTAGTTAGTTTAGCATATTTAGAAACAAAACAACAAGAAAAGAATTTATTTTCTCCCCCAACCATTAATGGCTGAATTTACCATGTAGTGAGTGAGGATGAGTTTGATTTTATTCTAGGAGAATTGGTTAAGGAATAATGAATTATGAGCCTAGAAAAATAATGGGAATTTTCAGAGCAAAAATATGAATTTTTGCCCACTAGGGGTATTTTCGTAATTTACTATCGAGACTGATAATTTGCACCACACTGAGGGCCATTAAGTTAATTTGGGTGCAATTGAGGTATAGAAACTGAAAAGAATTAAATTGGAGTTTAAACGGACGCGTTAGGAATTTAATCGGGTGATAAGACGAATTAGGCCAATATTGAGTTTAGATAGTTACCAGTGCATTTTTACATTCCATATCAAGCATTGGTAGTTTAAATTAGTTTAATTTTGATTTAGTACCAACTTGGTGAAATTCTTGATTTTGTACTGTGTCAAGGTGGTGAGTCCTCCGATAAAGGCAAGGAAATTGCATCCGAGGACCAGTAGACAGAGTGCTTCGAAAGTCTGCATTATAGACATTGTGAGTAAACTTACTGTCATTTTAATTATCTAGGGTGGTTTTTAGATGCTTTCATGAATTCTATTGAAAAAGGAATTTAAAAGAGGTAAATTTTCATGTTTTATGAATAAATGAGTTTTAATGAAATTAATTTATAAATTGTTTTGGAATTAATAATGATTTTGAAAATAGAGTACACGGAGATTGTTAATTGTGACAATTTGATTGTTTAAATTGACTGGCTTATGATAAATCGAGCATGATTAGCTAATTGACAATTGTATTGAAATGCGAATTGTTTGGTTACCTTGAAAAACTGCGAATTACAAAATTACCATATCATGTTATTGAGTTTTATTATATGGTGGATTATATATTAATTAATCACTACAGTAGGGGGTTTCTGTGGACCAGCCTTTTAGAGGGGCACGGTAAACCCCATTATATTCTTACCTTGAACGGAGAGGCGCGTAGGGTATCTCCTAGGGTAAAGCTTAAGGTTCACTTCACGCCAAACCACCACGTGAAGGGGAACTCAACCAACGCCAAGGAACGGCTATGTTTTCAAAACAAAAATATGATTTATGTGAAATGTGAATTTTAATAGCCTTGGCCGTCTTGGTAGGATGCCTCGGCCAAGGTATCCCCGAGAATAGATTTATGGCACAAGCCTAGATTTTTGTGAGATTCATAAGCCTTTTTACGTATTTTGAACGAGATGTGTTCTAATTGTATAACCCAGTTTATGATGATTTACTTTATTGTCTCCATGTACTTAACTCTAGATGTTTATGATGATGTCTATTTACTCATTGGGATTTTATAATCTCACCACCCTCATTTCCACCCATTTCAGGTTCAGTATAGACTGTAGATAGCTGATCTCATTGAGGACTACAGTGGGATCTGCATTTTCCAAACCGTAGGTTCACAGTCCTCTTTACTTTTGTTTATTCGGGGGCACTCTTGTTATTGTAAATTAAATTAAATATTTTGGCTTACTGTATTTAAGTATGTATAAATTTATTTAGCTTTTACGCTATAAAAATTATTCACATATAACTCTATAAATATTGTTTTATAAGAAAATAAAATATTTTACTTAATATTTCTTTTATTTTCTTATTATATTCAAATAACCATAATTTCGTTTTAAATGAAGATTTTAGACTTCTAAACTCATTTTGAATATGAATTATGTGTTTTGTACTTATATATTACGTTTTAGCCAGTTTAAAAATTTTTGAGAAAAATGACCAAAATACCCTTGTGAGACGAAAAATAATATTTTATTTGTTTAAAGTTGGAAACAGCTTAAAATCTTTTAGAACACGATATTTGACAATGGTTGCTCACAAGGGAACAGAGAAACTGATAGTAAAGCCTTGTGGGGTTTCGGGTTGACATCCCGGGCAATAAGTGTCTTCCGGGACACCGCAACGGTTGTCACGGGCTCGAGGGGAGTACCGGGTCGTGACATCTGGCTTGATAATGTTAGCTTCTTAGGCCACGTAATGTCTAAGAATAGGGTAAAAGTGGACTCGAAGAAGATTGAGGTGATGGAAAAGTGGCTGAAGCCAACATCTGATTGAGATCCTCATTTTTTGGAATTAGTCGACTACTATCGCAAGTTCATTAAGGATTTTTCTAGAATTGTTGCTCTTATGATTAAGCTGAAAAAAAAAATGTCAAGTTTATTTGGACAGCTGCTTGTGAGGAGAGATTTGAGAAGCTCAAGATTTGTCTTACCATAGCTTTAATGTTGAGTTTGCCTTGTGGTACAAGGGTTATACAGATTATTGCAACACATCACAAGTAGGACTTGGATATGTGCTTATGCAACATGGAAATGTAATTGCATTCACATCTAGATAGCTCAAGAGATATGAGTAGAATTACCATACACATGATTTGGAGATGGTTGCCATAGTTTTCACCTTAAATATTTTGAGGCATTACCTATATGGTGAGACTTGTGAGATCTACACAGACCACAAGAGTCTTAAGTATTTTTTTAAGCAGAGAGATATCAACCTTAGGCAAAGTTGATGGATGAAATTGCTTAAGGATTATGATTGAACCATATTGTATCATCCCTGCAAAGCCAATGTGGTGGCAAATGCTTTAAGTAGAAAATCTTTGCGAAGTTTAGTCACATCTCCATTAAAAGAAGATCATTGGTGCAATGTATGTTGATTTAGGCGATATGGTATTCAATTTGAGATTAATGATATAGAGGCATTATTAGCCCATTTTAAAGTGAGAACACTCTTAATGGATCGCATCAAGGATGCACAAGGCAAGGATGAATTTATGGCTAAGGCATTAGAGGATCCTCAAGGAAGAAATGGCAAATGTTCACTAAAGGCATTGACAAATTACTCAGATATGGGTTAGAGTGTATGTGCTGGATATTGATGATTTAAGGCAAAAGATTCTAAAGGAGACCAACATGGTAGCATATGTTGTTTATCCAGGCACCACCAAGATGTACCATGACTTTAGAGAGATGCACTAGTGGGAAGGTCTTAAAAGGGATGTGGCCGAGTATGTTGCCAAGTGTCTAGTGTGCCAACATGTTAAGGCAAAGCATCAGAGGCTTGCCAGATTATTATAGCCTTTACTTGTCCCTGAGTTAAAGTGGGAGCATATCTCCATGGATTTTGTGACTAGATTACCCCGTATGAGTAAAGGGTACAATTCTATGTCACAGCCCAAATCTTGGGCCATGACCGGTGCATGGGCCTAATAGGCATAGCAGCCCACTAGACTCAAGCAAGCCTTATTAGAGATTCCCGATAATGCACTATATTCGTTCACCAATCCATATTAGTGCTCAAACGATATACTTTTGTATCATAACTTGAACCACAATTACAATAATCAATTCAATCTTTAAAACATATAATCATAAGTATATACAATGAAGTCTAAAATCTCCAATTTAATACTTGTACCAAGACCATTATCCATTTACAATTTAATTAAATAAAGTGCTACGACTTGACCTCTAGCAGCGGAGCAACTCAGAATAGGGTACTATGAGATGCCTTTACCTACATCGCAGTGGACCATGAATGCTAATGAATAACTTGCTTACTGATCATTACCTGCAAAAGGGAAATAAGGGGGTAAGTCTCGCAGACTCAGTGATCATCAGCTCCGTGAGTAGGGAGTAGATGGGAAACAAACAATAAGCAGATCATTTGAATGATAAAACCAGAATATAAAATGCTAATCTTATAAACCAAACCACGAGAAGGATATTTGTGCCTTATAAAAATAATATCGTAAAATCATAACACAATGCTTTCTTTGGCAAAACAGTGTCGAAAATAAGTGTAACAGAAAGAGTTTCAAATACCGAAAACATCATTTGCCATCAAAATATGAAATAGAGTATAAAGGTATGCACGCTCCCAAAATGTGTGGCATGTAAAGAAATCAAAGTGTACAACCACCTAAATCAACTCATGTTTGTCAACTAAGCACTGAAAGCTTTTATTTAAACAATGGGAGCTGTAGAGAAAATCTTAACTCCCCACCATGCAAGAGAGTATGCTTTGAAAAGTCACAAGGCTCTCGAGTAGGAGAGTGTAATATCAACACGTGGACCCACTTCCACATAATAATAATCTAGGAGTCTTACTCCACCGGATTCCCATAGCCATGGTAGTCTCCACGATGTTGGCCGACATTGGAGAATCAAGCGGTAGATACCGCGCACATCTGGGAGTCTTACTCAACTAGGGTCACTTGTGGCCTAGCCACGTATACATATCACAAGTTGTGGCCCCCGCCATGCCTAATCACCCGTCAATGACCCAAAGGTTCTCTAGCTAGAGCTCACTTGTGCAAGAGGGTCATAATTAACTGAAGTGACAGTTGACCTACTCTCGACGCACTTGGTTTGTCAAAACCATTTTCAAAAATCACATTAATGTTCCCAAGTCTTTCGCTTAAAACTATTTGAAACCAAGGTTCAATAACCTTTCAATTTACTTTTCACATAAAAAGACATGGTTCACTCCCTTATTCAAAGATCGGACTAAAACCATGTGAGACCTCAACCTCTATGACTCGTAGTTAGAAGTAGATGCGATAACACGGACTAAGGGTAATTTCATCATTTCCCCTAATAAGCTCCCAAAAGAAGGTTTTCTAATATTTTAAGGTCTAAGTGGGCATAAGGAGTGAATGAATGATGTATAATGATGAAAATACGAAGAAAACTAGAAGTGATAAAAATTTTCACAATAGGGGCAAAATAGTTATTTTGCACCCCGAGTCAAAGATTTTAAGTTTTGTGAACTCGAGTACTTTTAGACTATTATGGACCTTGTCTTTGTGTTAAAAGAGTGAAAAGATTGCACATGGGAAGAGATGAAGACAAGTGGCCTTGCCAAGGGTATTTCGGTAAATAAGTAAAGTTGGATAAACTTTAACTATAAAGATCTCACTTTCCTAGCAGCTTCTTCATTTCTCCAACAACTTCTTCTTCTTTTGCCTCCCATCTCACACTTCTCTCCTCTTCCATGAAAGCTTCTCTCAAGCTTCCATCACCCTCTCAAACTAACCTCAATCTTCGTGCTTTGCACACCTTGTTGTAGGGTTTTTCATACTCTTTTACTCTTTCACCTTAAACAAACCCTTAAAAGTCTTTATTCAATACTTTCTCTCATCAGTTGAACTGTGTAAAGAGAGAGAGATTTCATGATAGCTTGAGGACTCTTGGGGAGGAATTTCATTACAATCCACCAAGGTGAGTGATGAATTAGGATTGGTTTTAAGTTGTTGATAATGGCTAGTAATTGAAGTTATCAGTTGTGTTATTGTTGAAGTTGTTTATCTATTTCTAGTGTTACTAAAGAAGAGAAACTGAGTAGCCAATCATATGGTAATTGGAACATAGACAGGAAGGGCTATTGAAGCTTGATTTGGGAAATAGTTTTTGGAGCAATATTAATGTAAATTGGATAGGCTCTGATGTTTTTGTGTGTGATAGCTTCCAACGAGGCCCCTCAGCCCCAATTGGATCATTAGGGAAGTTAGAGTCGACTAAAAGTTCAACAAATACCAATGAGTGAACTTGCATTAAAAAGGTTTTGGGATATACACATGTATGTTTCATTGAATCCCCTAAAGTGTTTTATTAGTTCTTTATTCAAAACTCGCGCAGGAACAAGCCCTTATGAAATGTTTTATCTTATGAAATGGATAATGTGATGAATCCATATGTTTCTGTATAATGTTGATATATATATATATATACTATGTCACAAATGGTACCATTGCATGACAAATGCAACCGTGCATGTGCGGGGTGAGTATGCACCTGCCGGTGATGATGGTGGTGAGGGAAAATAATGGTGATATTGCTCGTGTGCACAATGTGGGGGGATGCACATGATGGCATCAATTGTGCGCAATGTGGGGAGCACACGATGTCTGTACTTGTGCACGATGTGGGGGAATGCATGCGATGACTCCGGCTATGTGCACGATGTAGGGGGATGAACATGAGCTGGGTGAGATGGGGTGGCATACGAATTGATATATGTTTAGGTATATGTATATGCAGTAGAAAGATCATGATTATAATATGTGATTGTATGGCATGATGAATCTTGAAAATTTCCATTTACTTGCAAATTGATTTTATTCAGCACCAAATGGATGTTTAGTGCAAAGGAGGTCCTTCTTTATTTAGGTGCCTTGCTTCTCGCTGCAGCGAGAAACTTTTTGTCCTGCATGCTACCTTGTCGGTTTTTACCATATTTTCCAATTCTTTAACATCATGGTTGATCATGGGTTTTTGCAACACTATGAGGTTATTAATCAAAGTTTGAAATGAGGGGTTTTTAGTAAGAAATTAAATCAATTGCATTATTTTTGAAACAAATGCATCATGATTTCCAAGTTCTCCTTATCATTTGATTGTTCCCTTTTTATGTTCAATCATTGAGTTTGTACTCACTATTTTCAACTTCATGTTTTAAGATCAGAAGGTAGTTGGAACCTAGGTTGAGGTGTCCACGTAGTTTCATCTCCTTTGTAGGTATCTTGGCATTCCGTAGCCGCACCTTCACCTTGGTCACTCCGCTGGAAGCCTACAGTCTTTTTTGTTTGTAAATATGTTCATTTGATGTAAAGTACTAAGATGTATGCCTTAGATCGTATATGTATATTTTGATTGGTAAAGCCACCATGAGTGGCAATGCTTAATGTTATTTTGGGCTAATATAAATGCAGTTTTTGATTGTTATAACTTACTATTAAAGTACTTAAAGGTTGAGATTATGAGATGTAAATGTAAGTTTAGTTGACGGGATGATGAGCAAGATTATATAAATAGGCTTGCTTGGGCTTAGTGGACTATGTCCATTGAGTCCATGCGCTTGTCATGGCTCGAGATTTGGGTCATGATAGACTTGGTATCAAAGCCCTAGGTTGTTTAGGTCCTAGGACTTTCTTTTGTTGGTCCAACGGAATGTCGGGTCTTTATGTGTAAACTTCAATTGTGAAGTGTGAAGCGCGGCACATTTTACAACCAAGGGACCACATAGATTCCCTATTTGAGAAACCACATTTTCCTTCGATACGATTATAATTACAAAATGTGTTTAATAACAGATGTTTGCTCTTTTCTAGGTAAGAATGCAACATAAGATAGGAGCCGCCTCAAGATGGATGGGGGAGCAAGATGCTTCTAATGAGCTGACAGATAGGCCACGAGCATCCACCCTTAGGGGGTGAGATAGACGTGGTGGGGCCACTAGGCCGGTGAGGGTGGATACGCTTGTGAGTAGACCAGAGGAAGGACAGTCTTCGGGCAATGTGGATAGACAACCAACTGGGGGCATCACCATGGAGGACTTGGCGGCAGGCCTACAGGGAGTTAATCGGGTTGTAGAGATAATGGCGACTCACATGGACAATATGCAAAGGATAGTGGAGGGGAGACTTACAGTACAAGAATCCTCTAGTTCCCAAGGGCAAGCCGATCGCCAACATCTTGAGGTTGAGAGGGGTCATTTAAAGATTTCCCTTCCTGATTTTCTAAAGCTTAAGCTTTCGTCATTTTTAGGGTCTGATGCATTGGAGAAACCCCAAATTTTCTTAGATAAGGTGGAGAAAATTTGTGGGGCCTTGGGATGCTCTAGTACTAGATCAGTTGAGTTAGTCGCCTTCCGATTAGAAGACGTGACGCAAGAGTGGTATGGCTCCTTGCGTAAAGGTAGGCCGACAGATGCAACGCCATTGACTTGGAAAGAGTTCAATACAGCCTTCTTAGATCGATTCATACCACTCAGTGTACATAATGCATGAGATAGGGAGTTTGAGGCATTAGTACAAACCCTAAGTATGATGGTGTCAGAATATGACATCAAATTCACGTAGCTGGCTCGGTATGCACCCTATCTAGTTTCTACTTAGGAGATGAAGATTCAGAGGTTTGTGGATGGGCTAGTGGAGCCATTGTTTAGGGCTATGGCATCTCAAGATTTCAATACCTATTCCGCAGCAGTGGATTGCGCTCAACGGATTGAGATGAGGACCAGTGAAAGTAGGGCTATGAGGGATAGAGCAAAAAAAAGCCAAGACAAAGGGCTATCAAGGTCGCAGAGACTTTAGTAGTGGTATTTCATCTTTTAGCCGTCAGGGTCCATAGAGGGACTCACGATTACCCCAACAGGGTAGTGACTTGACTAGTGCCAACGTCGGATCAGGGTAGAAAACTTTTAGTAGGGGAAGGCAGCAAGACTCTAGGCAGGGTAGTCAAGTTATCCACCCTTGTAATACTTGTGAGTAACAACATAGCAGATACTACTTCCGTACTCTGAGAGTTTGTTATGGGTATGGTCAACCTGGACATCTACAGAGAAGTTGCCCGATGGCTCATCAATCACAAGATTTTGCTCGTAACTCTACTCAACCAGTTTTATCTGCTCCTTCAGTAGCTGCCTCATCTGATCGAGGGGCTAGTAGATCGAAGGGTAGAGGTGTTGCTAGTTCCTCCTAGAGCAAGCCGTCTAGGTCCGGACGTTAGAGTTCTGCTGGTAGGGGCCAAGTAAGGGTATATGCTTTAATAGTCTAAGAGGCCCAAACATCCAATGCAATGGTCTCAGGTACTTTTTCTGTTTGTAATATGGATGCTCAGGTATTGTTTGATCCTGGTGCTACCCACTCTTTTATTTCTCCATGTTTTGCATCTCGTTTGGGTAAGGCTAGTGTTAGGAGAGAAGAACAATTAATGGTGTTTACTCCTTTAAAAGAGGTATTTGTGGCAGAATGGGAATATATGTCCTGTGTAGTTTGAGTCAAAAACAAAGACACTTTGGTGAATTTAGTGTTGTTAGACACCTTAGATTTTGATGTGATCTTGGGAATGGATTGGCTATTACCCTACCATACCAATGTGGATTGTTACCATAAATTGGTTAGATTTGATTTCCCGGATGAGCCACCATTTATTATTCAGGGGGATAAGAGCAATGCTCCAACTAATTTGACATCAGTCATGTCTACCAGAAGGCTATTAAGGTAGGGTTGTTCAGGTTACTTGGCTATGGTAAGGGATACTCAGGCGAAAGTTGGAGATATAAGCCAAGTGTTGGTGGTGAATGAGTTCATGGATGTATTTCCCGAGGAACTGCCAGGTTTACCTCCCAGAGCGAGAGATTGAATTTTGCATAGATTTGATTCCTGACACTAGACCTATATCCATAACCCTTTATAGAATGGTACTTGCGGAGCTTAAAGAGCTTAAGGATCAGTTAGAAGAGTTGTTAGATAAAGGCTTCATCCATCCTAGCATTTCACCGGTGCTATTTGTAAAGAAGAAAGATGGGTCCCTTAGATTGTGCATTGACTACCAACAGCTTAATAAAGAGACAGTGAAGAATAAGTACCCTTTTCCAAGAATAAATAATTTATTTGATCAGCTACAAGGAGCACAATGTTTCTTTAAGATAGATTTGCAATCTGGGTACCATCAGTTGAGGATCCGAAATGAAGATATACCAAAGACCACATTTCGAACAAGATATGGGCACTATGAGTTCTTAGTGATGTCATTCGGGCTTACAAATGCCCCTGTGATGTTTATGGATTTGATGAATCGAGTGTTCAAGCCCTTTTTGGACAAGTTCGTGGTGGTGTTTATTGATGACATCTTGATCTACTCAAAGAGCCAAGAAGAGCACGAGCAGCATTTTCAGATAGTGCTTCAAACTTTGAGAGAACATCGATTGTATGCCAAGTTCTCCAAGTGTGAGTTCTGGCTTGAAAGCGTTGCATTCTTGGGACATGTGGTATCTAAGGATGGGGTACAAGTTGATTCAAAGAAAGTTGAGGCAGTGGAAAAGTGGCCAAAGCCAACATCAATTATAGAGATTAGAAGCTTTTTGGGTTTTGCTGGCTATTATCGTCGTTTTGTGAAGGATTTCTCCAAAATAGTCACCCTTCTGACTAAGCTAACATGTAAAGATACAAAATTTTTAGTGGTCAGATGCTTGTGAGGATAGCTTTGAAAAGCTTAAGGCATGTCTCACTACAACTCCAATATTAAGCCTACCGCAAGGAACAGGGGGTTATACGATATTCTGTGATGCATCGCGGGTTGGTTTAGGCTGTGTATTAATGCAGCATGGGAAGGTGATTGCATATGCATCAAGGCAACTTAAAAGGCATGAGCAGAATTACCCCACACATGATTTGGAGATGGCAGCAATCGTGTTTGCCTTAAAGATTTTGAGACATTACTTATATGGTGAGACTTGCGAGATATATACGGACCACAAAAGCCTAAAGTATATATTTCAGCCAAGGGATCTTAACTTACGCCAACGTAGGTGGATGGAGTTGCTAAAAGATTATGATTGTACTATTATTTACCATCCCGATAAGGCAAATGTGGTGGCGGATGCCTTGAGTCAAAAAATGATGGGGAGTCTGGCACATATCTACACAGACAGAAGATCCTTGATTAGGGAGATGCATAGCTTGGGAGACATGGGTGTGCATTTGGAAGTTTCGGAGGCAAATGCGTTGCTAGCACATTTTAGAGTGAGGCTTATCTTAATGGACTAAATTAAAAAAGCACAAAGTAAAGATGAGTTCGTAGCTAAGGCCTTAGAGGATCCTCAAGGTAGGAAAGGAAATATGTTTACTAAAGGCACAGATGGAGTATTGAGGTATGGAACCAGACTTTATGTGCCCCGATAGAGATGGATTGAGGAGAGAAATATTGGAGGAAGCGCACATGGCAACCTACGTGGTACATCTGGGAGCTACCAAGATGTACCAAGATTTGAAAGAGATATACTGGTGGGAAGGACTTAAGAAAGATGTAGCTGAGTTTATCTCCAAGTGCCTAGTTTGTCAATAGGTTAAAGCAGAACACCAAAGGCCCACAAGACTACTATAGCCATTACCGGTGCCCAAATGGAAATGGGAGCATATTGCAATGGACTTTGTAACTGGTTTGCCTCGAACTAGTGGGGGCTACTACTCGATTTGGGTCATAGTAGATCGGTTAACTAAATCAACTCATTTTCATCCAGTTAAAACTACATACGAGGCCGCCCAATACACCCAGCTTTATGTAGATGAGATAATACGGTTGCATGGCATTCCTGTTTCTATAGTATTTGACAGGGGGCACAATTCACCAGTAAGTTCTGGGAAAAGTTACAAGAAGCGTTGGGCACTAAGTTGGATTTTAGCATGACTTTCCACCCTCAGACTGATGGACAGTCTGAACGGATGATACAGAAATTGGAAGATATGTTGAGTGCTTGTGTAATAGACCTTGGGGTCAGGTGGGATCGATATCTACCCTTAGTGGAATTTGCCTACAACAATAGTTTCCAAGCTAGCATCCAAATGGCACCATTTGAAGAATTATAAGGACGGAGGTGCAGGTCACCTATTGGATGGCTAGAGGTGGGAGAAAAGAAACTCTTGGGGCCTGAGTTGGTGCAAGACGCCATCGAGAAAATACACATGATTTGTCAAAGGATGTTGTCAGCACAAAATAGACAAAAGTCATATGCTGATAATAGACGGAGCAACTTGGAGTTTCAAGTGGGGGATCATGTATTTTTAAAGGTCTCACCAACAAAAGGGGTAATGAGGTTTGGCAAGAAGGGAAAATTAAGCCCTCGGTATATAGGACTTTTCGAGATCATAAAAAGGGTTGGAGCAGTGGCATATCGTTTGGCATTACCGTCAGACCTTTTGAATATTCAACCCGTGTTTCATGTGTCAATGCTTAGGAAGTATAACCCGGATCCATCTCATGTAATACGGTATGAAACCATCCAGCTGAAAGATGATTTGGCCTATGAGGAGCAACCGGTAGCTATCCTTGATCAGCAAGTCAAAAGGCTCCGTTCAAAAGATGTAGCCTCGATGAAAGTGTTATGGCGAAATCAAACCAGTAAGGAGGTAACATGGGAAGCCGAGGAGGAGATGCGGACAAAGTATCCCCACCTCTTTAATGCAAGGAGGTAAGTTACTTTACAGTTGAATTTAAATTCGAGGATCGAATTTCTTTTAGTGGGGGAGAATGTGAGACCTCAACCTTTATAGACTTGTAGTTAGAAGTAGAGGTGATAACACGGACTAAGAGTAATTTCGTCATTTCCTCTAATAAGCTCCCAAAATAAGGTTTTCTAAAATTTAAGGTCTAAATGGGCATAAGGACTGAATGAATGATGTATAATGATGAAAATACGGAGAAAACTAAAACTGACAAAAATTTTCACAATAAGGGCAAAATGGTCATTTTGCACCTCGAGTCAAAGATTTTAAGTTTTGTGAACTCGAGTCCTTTTAGACTATTATGGACCTTGTCTTTGTGTTAAAAGAGTGAAAAGATTGCACATGGGAAGGGAGGAAGACAAGTGGCCTTACTAAGGGTATTTCGGTAATTAAGTAAAGTTGGATAAACTTTAACTATAAATATCTCACTTTTCCAGGAGCTTCTTCATTTCTCCAGCAACTTCTTTTTCTTCTTCCTCCCACCTCACGTTTCTATCCTCTTCCATGAAAGCTTCTTTTAAACTTCCATCACTCTCTCAAACTAACTTCAATCTTTGTGCTTTATACACCCTATTGTAAGGTTTTTCATACTCTTTTATTCCCTCACCTTAAACAAACCTTAAAACACTTTCTTCAATACTTTCTCTCACCAACTGAACTGTGTAGAGAGAGAAAGAGAGAGATTTCATGATAGCTTGAGGACTTTTGAGGAGGAATTTCATTACAATCCACCGAGGTGAGTGATGAATTACGATTGGTTTTAAGTTGTTGATAATGGCTAGTAATTGAAGTTATGAGTTGTGTTATTGCTGAAGTTATTTATCTATTTCTAGTGTTACTAAAGAAGAGAAACTGAATAGCCAATCAAATGGTAATTGGAATGTAGACAGGAAGGGCTATTGAAGCTTGATTTGGGAAATAACTTTTGGAGCGATATTAATGTAAATTGGATTGGCTATGATGTTTTTGTGCGTGATAGCTTCCAACGAGGCCCCTCAACCCCAATTGCACCATTAGGGAAGTTAGAGTCGACTAAAGGTTCAACAAATACTGGTGAGTGAACTTGCATTAAAAAGGTTTTGGGATATACACATGTATATTTGATTGAAACCCCTAAAGCATTTTATTGGTTCTTTCTTCAAAACTCGCACAGGAACAAGCCCTTATGAAATGTTTTATGTTATGAAATGGATAGTGTGATGAATCCATATGTTTCTATATAATGTTGATATATATAAATATATATATATATATACTATGTCATAAATGGTACCATTGTGTGACAAATGCAACCATGCATGTGCGGGGTGAGTGTGCACCTGCCGGTGATGATGGTGGTGAGAGAGAAGGATGGTGATATTGCCCATGTTCACGATGTGGGGGGATGCGCATGATGGCATCAACTATGCGTGATGTGAGGGAGCACACGATGTTTGTACCTGTGCACGATGTGGGAGAATGCACTCGATGACTCTAGCTATGTGCACGATGTGGGGGGATGCACATGAGCTAGGTGAGATGGGGTGGTATACGAATTGATATATGTTTAGGTATATGTATATGCAGTGGAAAGATCATGATTATAATATGTGATTGTATGGCATGATGAATCTTGAAAATTTCCATTTACTTGCAAATTGATTTTATTGCAGCACCAAATGGATGTTTAGTGCAAAGGAGGTCTTTCTTTATTTAGGTGCCCTGCTTCTCGCTCTAGCGAGAAACTTTCTGTCCTGCATGGTTCCTTGTTTGTTTTTGCCATATTTTCCAATTCTTTAACATCACAGTTGATCATGGGTTTTGCAACACTATGAGGTTATTAATCAAAGTTTGAAATGAGGGGTTTTTAGTAACAAATTAAATCAATTGCATTGTTTTTGAAACAAATGCATCATGATTTCCAAGTTCTCCTTATCAATTACTTGTTCACTTCCTATATTCACTCACTGAATTTGTACTCACAGTTTTCAACTTCATGTTTTCAGATCAAGAGGCAGTTTGGACCTAGGTCGAGGTGTCCACGTAGTTTTCTCTCCTTGGTAGGTATCTTGGCATTCCGCAGCTGTACCTTCACCTTGGTCACTCCGCTGGAAGCCCAAAGTCATTTTTGTTTGTAAATACGTACATATGATGTAAAGTACTAAGATGTATGCCTTAGACCGTATATGTATATTTTGATTGGTAAAGCCACCATGAGTGGCAATGGTTAATGTTATTTTGGGCTAATATAAATGTAGTTTTTGATTATTATAACTTACTATTAAAGTACTTAAGGGTTGAGATTATGAGATGTACATGTAAGTTTAGTTGACGGGATGATGAGCAGGATTATATAAATAGGCTTGCTTGGGCTTAGCGAACTATGTCCATTGAGTCCATGCGCCGGTCATGGCTCGAGATTTGGGTCATAACAAACCGGTTCTCAAAACTTGCATTTTAAATCATTTAACTATTTCATTTAAACTATGCATATCACCCACAAATACAAGGCACAGATTTTGAAGGCAAAACAGTATAAAAGGCTTGCTTCCCTGTTTCTATAACACTTTACGTATATAGCTCATCTATAGATATATCCAAAACAATTTTCAAAACAACTTGCATCCACAATTTCCTACGAGTTCTACCAGCTCATGCTTTCCACAATAACAGTGTATAAATCATTGTAAATCTATTTAGAAATCTCCTATCGAGGCTAACAGCTCATGTTTTCCACAATTGTATCTAATGAAATCTGGCAACATTTATAAAATGTATAACATTATATAGCTACAGAAATTTTGAAATAGGCATCCCCCACTCACCTTACAATAGCAGAATGCTTCATCGCTATTGATTCGGGTGCGTATCTCGCTATTTCTACTTGCCGATCACTCATTACTTCACCCGACAAGCCGCCACGACAAACTTTTTCACTTATATACTTCCTAGCAACAATCCAAATTCAATAATCTTAGTGTTTATCGATCCCATTTTCCTCCTTATTCAAACATTATCATCATGTTAATAACTCATACTATGCTAAAATCACCACTTTTCCTCACTTAATCTTGCATATTCATAAACATCTTAACACATTTTACCAAATTTGCCTTTATCCTTTGCTTGCGTAATTGCTTAAATTATAATTACCGACAACTTATTTATAACTCTAGCACCCATATTAACCTTTTTCGGCCATTTTCATTCAAATTCGTCTTATATTTTCGCACATAACCCACATATATGGCAGCAACGATTATTCTCACTTTAACTCGATTATTTTCACGTTTACATGCACCATTATCTATCTAACTTTCAATACTTTGTTTCTCAATCATCCATCCACATTATTCCTTTTTCATTTCTTCCAAACAACATCCCATACAAACTTAACAATTTTTAACTAGCTTATGCAAATAGATTCTTTCAACAACCATAATTCCTCACAATATTCAACTAATTGTAGGCTTTAAACATAGTGTTAAGCTTATCGCTTTCCTTTTCCACTGAGTCCATCATGTACCCACGGATTTATTGGCTTGTATGTCACCAATTTTTCTCCAATCAAGCCAATATTTGCTACCACAAAAATACTTACACAATTATCAACTCATTTCCAAAACTTTCTCAAGCTAAAAATCAAAATCCTTACTTTATGTCTCTTGAATCTTGAAACCCACTTGATATTCCTTCAATTGCTCTTGAATCACTTACTACCCAAGCCTTTCACTTTCCTCTCCTTTCTTTCCTTGTCCTATTTTCTCTATTTTTCCTTTCAAATGCATGGTGACAAGGTGAAATGGCATGGGAGCATGAAAATGGTGTTGGGTGGGTGAAAATGGCGTTGGGAGCATGAAGGTGGAGGAGAAAATATCTTTTGGTTAGAGAGAAGAACCAACCACGGGATAAGAATGAAGAGTCAAAGCTTCCTTTGGAAGCTTTGACCAACTAATGGCAAAATTATCATTTTACACTCTAAGGTTTTCACCCTTTTTAATTGTATCCTCCCACAATCTTTTAATTCCAATTTCTTTCCATTATTCTTCCTTAACACTTGTATAAATAAAATATCAAGTTCATGCTTCAACACGGTATCACTGAAATATTTAAATATTTACTTACCCATGTTAGCTTAATTTAATAAAACATGCGGTCCCCATTAATGTCATTCTTCTCTAAAATTTCCTCATTCTTCTTCTCCCCCATTTAGATTGACCATATACTCCTTCTTCATAGAAAATTTTGACACTGAATAAAATATTAATATTTTAATATTATTTTATTTCAAAAATTTTCACTTGTCTTTTGGCATCCAAAATGTCTTATTATGCTCCGATTCACTTCTGAATCACTTTTTATATCGTTAATTCATCCTCAATAAAAATATTATTATTTAATTACTATTGCTTCGCGTGCGAAATATTTTATTCCAATACTATGCCTTTAACCCTTCATCACTTTTAAACACTCTAATTAACCTCGATTAGCATCCGATAAGCTTTATTAGCCAACATATCAAAGTACGGGGTGTTACATTCTATTTAGGTGATTATGGTAGACTAATTAAGTCCTTTCATTTCTTGCCTGTGAGGACCACCTATAGAGCGACACAATATGCTAGATTGTACGTTAATGAGATAGTAAAATTGCACTAAGTTCCAATCACTATATTTTCAGATAGAAGCACACAATTTACCAGCCAATTTTAAGGGAAAGTCCAAGAAGCGTTGAGGATCAAGTTAAATTTTAGTATTGCTTTCCACCCATAGGCAGATGGACAATTTGAGAGGACCATTCAGACTTTAAAAGATGTGTTGAGAGCTTATGTCATAGACTTTGGAGTCACTTAGGACCGATACTTGCCATTGGTTGAGTTTGCTTATAATAACAGTTTCTAGTCTAGTAGTTAGATGGTACCTTATGAGGCTTTATATGGACAAAGATGTTAGTCCAAACTTTCCTTTTAGATTGACCAAGTTCTTCTTGCATGACAATCATCCAACTCTCTTCCTTTTCAGCTGTCTCAAATCTCTTTCCTTCTAATTATGATACGAACGCCTGATATTTACAAGTTTCTCTTAGTACTCTTCTAGTTTTGACACCTTTCGAGGGATCACAAATAATTTGTTCTTGAGAATGATATCTTACAAATCTCTAGCTTCTAGGAAGACCATTGTGTAGATTTTCAACTCTTTACATATCCTCTAGACGTGGTTTTTCTCCATCATTCTCCTTTGAGTTATCTCCATCAACTTCTTTGTTGTCCAAGCTCATTTTTTCCATTTTCTTCTCTCATTTGCATCATCATCATCATCAAACACTACTTTTCTTTGTGCAGAATTAGTCTCATCAAAACAATATGGATTGACTCTTCTATGACTGAAGTTCTTTTGTTAAACACTCTTTATGCTTTAGAGTTCAATACATAACCTAAGAAAATAGCTTTATCACTTTTAGCATCAAACTTTCCTAAAGTATGGTCTCCATTATTTAAAACAAAGCATTTGCACCCAAAACTCCTTAAATGTGAAATGTTTGGTTTTCTTCCTTTGTAAAACTCATAATGGGTTTTAGAAATCATGGCTCTAATGGAAACTCTATTCAAAATGTATATTGCTGTGTTCACAGCTTTAGGGAAAAAATATTTTGGCAAGTTGTTTTCACAAATCATTGTTCTTACCATTTCCTTTAAAGTCTTATTTTTTCTTTCAACAACTCCATTTTGTTGTGGAGTTCTAAGAGCTGAGAAATTGTGGTCAAAACCATTTTCATTGTAAAAGATTTCAAAATCATCACTTTTAATTTCACCACCATTGTCACTTCTAACACTAACAATGGTAAGCCCTTTCTCATTTTGCACCATTTTACAATGTTTAAAAAAAGTAGGCAATGCATCATTTTTGTGAGCAAAAAAGTATACCCATGTATATCTCAAGTAATCATCTACAATAACAAAACCATATGACTTGCCTCCTAGACTAGTAACAGTAATTGGTCTAAATAAGTCAACATGAACTAGTTCAAGTGGTTTAGAAGTTGAGATTATTTTCTTAGATTTAAATGAACTTTTCACTTGTTTCCCAAATTGATATGCATCACAAACTTGTCGTTTTCAAAAAATATCTTTAGAAGTCCAATGACTAGGTCATTTCTTAAAAGTTTTGAAATAGTGTGCATACTAGCATGTCCTAATCTTCTATGCCACAACCAACTATCGCATACCTCATTGGCCATAAAACATGATTCACTATTAGGCTCAATTTAATCAAGAAAGATAACATACATGTTCTTAATTATTTTGCCAACGAATGCAACTTTGTTAGCACCAACATCAATTACTTGACATCCATGGGAATCAAAGCAAACTTTAAAACCTTTATCACAAAGCTAACTAATGCGTAGTAAGTTATGTCTTAGACCTTTAACCAATAAAACATGCACAATTTGAGTTTGATAAGTGTTACCAATGGTTCTAATTCCTTTGATAATAACTTTGGAGTCATCACCAAAGCAAACACTACTACTATTCTTCCTATCAAGCTTTGTAAATAATTTCTCATTGCTAGTCATGTGTCTTGAGTATCCACTATCCAACTATCAAGGTTGCCTTTCTTTTGGTTGAGTTTCAAAACATTGATCCTTTTGCTTTTGCTCAACTTACAAAACAGATTTTCAATTTTTCTTTATAAGTACCCATACTTTGATGGGTCCTTGAGGGTTAGAAAGCACATGAGATCTTTTAAGCATCCAAACTAATTTGGTTTTGGGAAGGTTGCTTCCATTATGATAGCAATCATAAGATAAATGATCTCTCTTGCCCCACACATAACA
Organism: Theobroma cacao; assembly: GCF_000208745.1. Taxonomy (NCBI): domain Eukaryota; kingdom Viridiplantae; phylum Streptophyta; class Magnoliopsida; order Malvales; family Malvaceae; genus Theobroma; species Theobroma cacao. The sequence goes on along the minus strand of NC_030854.1, from coordinate 20,023,392 downwards.
ATGATGTGAGGATACATAAATTTTATTTTTGAAAATCGTAATTCCTTTTAGCTTCTCTTCACTTTTAAATTGTAGTTTTGAACTCTTTTCCATTAAAGCTTTGAGAGCAACATTTTCATCCACTATCTTTTGCAAGGCTTTATTTTTACTTGTAGTTCCAACTTCAAGATTTCAAAATCTATTTTGGAATGTTCAAGCTAAATTTGAAGCACATTCCTTTGATCAAAAACAAAATTAAAATCATGCTTGAGTTTTTTTTATTCATCATCCAATGCTATGGCTTTTTTCCTTATAGTTTTATATTTCAATGCAAGCTTTTCAAATTCAACATAGAATAAATCGTACTCATCTTGAAGTTCATCATAAGAAATATTACAAGATTTAGATGTTACCTCAATTTTTTTTTTTTTTGCCATTTGGTAGAAATTTGCTCTTTCTTCCAATTTTTTTTTCTTCCTCTAAGCTTGAAAAATCACTGTTAGGCGATGTTGTTGCCACCATTGCTCTTTTTGGTTTCTTCATTTTCTTTGAAGATTCTTCCTTGAGTAATGGGCATTCAAATCTGAAATGACTACGTTTTTACATTCGAAGCAAACCATTTCATCCTTTTTGTTGAAATCACCCTTGTGCTTGTTTTTCCATGAAGAACCTTGATCCTTCTTGTAATTTTTTTGTCCAATCCTTCTACCTTTTTGTCCCATGAGCTTTTGAATCTTCTAGCCATCATGGTTAACTCTTCTTCATCATCACTAGATAGATTTTCTAGTTCTTCCTTATGTGTGTTAATCTTTAAAGCAAGGTTTTTCCTTTACTCATTGGCTTATTTCTTTTCCTCCTCTTTTTCTTTTTTCATTTGAAGTTCATGTGTGACAAGTGAGCCACAGATTTCATCAAGACCAACTACATTAATATCCTTAGCCTTTCAGATGATAGTGATTTTAGGTTTCCAGCTTTATAAGAGGCATTTAAGCAATCTCTTAACTAACTCAAGTTCAGGGAGGTTTTGCCAAGTTGATTCAGCTTGTTTGTAATGTTGGTAAACCTATCAATCTTGGTAGAGATGTCTTCACCCGGTTCTATTTTGAACATTTCATAGTTATATGTGAGTAAAGCAATTTTAGACTCTTTAACTTGAAAAGTCCCTTCATGAATGACTCTAAGTTTTCCAAAATGTCCTTGGTTGTTGTATAACCAGAGGTTTTATTGAATTTAATGGGAATCAATGCACAATGGAGAGCGTTAATAGCTTTAAAATTGGTTTGAACCTTTTTTACTTTAGTTTTAGTCCATTCTGCCCTTAGTTTGGGAATTTTTTCTCTCGTGACAAAACTAAGTGAGGTGGGAATATAAGATCCTCTCGTAATTACATCCCACATTTCATAATCAAGAGCTCTAATATAAATGGGAATTCTAGTGCTCCAATAAGCATAATTTAATCCATCAAATAGAAAAAGTCTATTTGTGAATGGACCCCTCAACAACAACAAACTTTTGCATAGCCATTTGGATCTCCCTAAGGACGTAAAGTCTTAATTTTAAGGGTTGGACTCTAATACCACTTGTTAGTCTCAATAGAGTGCTAGAAGGGGTGAATAGCACTGAAAATTTTGAAAGCAATTTTTTGTTCTTGAAAAGCTCATTTTAAAATAAAATGAATGGTTTAAAACTTGTTAAGGTTAAAAAACACTAAGGAAAGGTTAAGAGAAGTGGACAAAGCACAAGCGTTTATAGTGGTTTGATCTCCTTGACCTACATCCACTACCTCGATATCCCAATCTATGATTTTCTACCTAACTTTACTAAACTAGTGAAATTAATTTTTCATAAGCACTAAATCACATATCATTTTCAAATATCTAATTTTTCATACTCAACATATCTCAATGTTGTCTAATTTTCTACTCACGCAAGTATACGTATCGAACAGATAATATTATGGCAAGTAAAGTATCGATCCCATAGGGAATTGATCAAAAATTTCATTAAGTACTAAAATTATCACAATTTAGTCTTATCCAAATAGTCAAACTCAAATAATTAATTAAACTAGAAAGTAGATAAAACTAAATCATAATAAACTAAAATAAAAATCATAGCAATAATAATTAGAGAAAAAATCAATCTAAATAAGCCCAGGATTACAATATCCCTCACCCTTCATCTTAATCTTACCTCTCTGTCTTAACTTATTTCAATGGATTGAATTGCTAACCTAGAGTCCTCAATTTTTTATAAGGCTCTCATTTACTCTTACAAACATATATATTTTAATCAAAACACTATATCTATATGTGTATTGAAATTAAAACATACTTATTAAGTTCAACCTCTAATACTAGCTATTTATGGCATATAGTATATCTTTATTTTATACAGATATCAATTTATTCATCCAAGCAAATAAATATGGCAATATGCTATTCCAACCTTGGCCTACACTAAACTCCCTTTCTCAAGTTATGTTTAGGTTTCCAAATCAATTTTAATTGGTGATCACGCAACTAAAAGCATTAAGAACAAATTGGAATAAACAATTCAATTCCATTGAAAATAAGCAAGAAAGATATTAAAAATTTAAACTACATGTGAGTTCAATTTCAATCCTAGAGAAAAAAAATTAGCTACTCCTAATTGACAATAAAGAACACAAAACAATTGAGTTTAACCATCTCAAACATAAGAGACAAGAAAACTAGGGATAGAAAAAAAAAACTAGAGATTGGTGATCTTCAATCTTCAATCTTCAATCTTCCATGGTTGATCATGTTTTTCTTAAGTAGTTTTTGGTGGCTAATCTGCTCTTAAAATAACCTAAAACTGATTCTCTCTAGCCTCCCTTCAATTTAGCTTCATAAGGATGTATTTATGGGGCTCCACAAACATAATTTCAATCCAATTCAGACTCTCATCTTTGAAAAGGCATCTTTACAAACCCATAGTGCCACGGTGTTGGCTTTTTAGCACCATGGTGTAGATTTGTGATGCATGTTTCTCCTTCTTCAAGGCAAAACTGGGTAAAGTGGTAAACATGAAACTTGTAGTTCTACCTCTAAGCTTTCCAATGGTTTAAAAATCACATCATTTGGACTTCTATAGTGGGAGATATTCTAGAAAAGCTGAAACATGTATAAAGGAAGTCTGCACCTAGAATGCACACTTCTAGTGCAATTAAAAGTACTTCAAAGTACACCTACAAAAGCACAATTTAATCAATAGTAGAATTTCTTAAGCAATTTAACATCTAACTTAGCCTAAAATAATCTAAATGCAATTGACCCAACATAATTAACTATAATTAAATAAATAATTAAAAACATCTAAAATCTATGCTAAAACTCAAGAACCTAGCACCTTAATAGCTAAAATTAAGACGAAATAACTCTCTATCATACAGTTATCACTCAACACTTTTCATTCACAATAGTTAGACATCAAATTTCATAAGCTTGTTCCCATGCATATTTTGAAATATTCAAGAATAAACATACTAAAAAACAAAAATACATTACAGTCAAACACTTTATGCAATTTTTATCAAAACAATTTAAATGCAAGTCCATTCACCAATTTGGTACCACCTTCTAAAACCAACACTACTTAACAAAACTCCTTTAGCTATTAGGTCTTGGAGCTTTAACAAGACCTAAAGATGTAAATTTAAAAACTCATGAAGGATGATTGGAGATCCTATAAATGTATGTCTTGTAGGTGCGGTATATGCATATGTGATATGAACAATGTATTGTAAAACATACCATAATCTAATTATATAATCATACATTCATATGAACAATTAGACATATTTAACATGCAAAAATATTCACATACAAAATTATTCTCAAGAACAAGAAATGTATTAAAACATAATCTACAAATGAAAGCATTAATTAAGTATCCAAACTTCACATACATAAATCAATCAATCAACTATACAATATGATAAACATAATTTACAAAATATAATAAGGAGCATAATTATGGCCTAATTTATCATTTAAGCACAAATATGAATCATCATTAAGTACAACGTTAATATAGTGTTTAAAAGATATTACCATTCTAGAAGGACACCATTTGTTGAATTTCCATCAAACTTATTGTTGAATACCTAAAATTACTCATGAATTATAAGTCAATGTCAACAATCAACTCCCCTTAAGTATTCATTAGCTCAAAACTAACAAGGTAGATATTACATAATCAAATAGGAGTAAAATAGTTCACATTATACCCTAATCTTACCTTCTTTTGAGTGAACATATTAAATCATTTGGGGATAAATCATGAGTACTTAAATAAATATTCAACATATACTTCAAATACTCATATTTTCAAGATGTACATGTAATGTAGTTTGAATGGATACTCAAGATATATTTATCAATCATATTTAAGGAAATTCTTTAATTTATATGTGAGTAGTATTTCAAAGAGAAATTATAAGAACATATCATCAAATGTCAACAGAATTTCATCATTAATCACTATTTGATAATTATGCATTTATTTTCACAAATATAAATTCCATTTACCTTTCTCTTGTGCTTTTGACTTTATCAATCTAAGCTCTTCCTATAAAAAAAAAAGGCTTTTGTTCTGGGTAACAAATTTTCTTAGGTCATTTGAAGTTACTAACCTTGGTTCTTTTTGGAACCTCATCAATCTTTTTAACCTTACCTTTTGAAGGTTTAGTTTCTTTTGCAACCCATGCATACTTCACAATTTTGTCTCTTAGTGAGACAATTCTCAAAGGGAAATATAAAGTAAGGTGTCCAAATTTAAATCAACAAATGCATCTAGAAAAACCATTATACTTTTCCTTATCTTTATCAAAAAAATTTTAAGATGAGTTTCTTTTTGTGTAAAATCATAACCTACTCCTTTGTTAAAGAAAGCCCTTTTCAATTCCAACATATCATTCAATTTTTATTGGCTATCTTGAAACTTACAGAATGTGTCATATACAAGTTCTTAGCTTTCTCTTTTAACAAGTCAATTTCATCTTGTATTCCTTTCGTGATATTTTCTTGATCAATCTTACTCTTGACTAGATTTTCATTCTTTACTTTAAGCTTAGATATGATTCCTTTGTATTTCAAAAACTTTTCCTCAAATTCAAACATTAAGTCATCATATGCATCTTGCAACTCATCAAATGTGTAATCATTTTCTTCATGAATGTATGGGTCAAGATTATGAGGGATAGAATGTCACGACCCGAAACCTCCCTAGGGCCCATGACAACCGTCGCGACGTCCCGATTGATACTCATTATCCGGAATACCAATCGAAACTCCGCAAGGCGTACATATCAATTTTAAACAATTTCTAGTCGTTTTCAGCTCAAGTAAATCAAAGACAAAAATATAAAATTTTTATATAAAACATATTTATAGAAACACGTGTAAGTAATCTTTTGTAAGTTAGAAGTAAAATAAATTCATACATACAATAATTTACAAAGTTATAATAGACAATAATAATTACAATGACAAGTGGCCCCTAAATACACCAAGTGTTGGTGATAGTAACCTACTGTCTGTGAGATAGAGGGGTCAACTGGAATCCTCGACAAAATCGGTATCTACAAGCTACCACAGGCCTAAAATATTTGGAAAGGAGGTGGGTGAGATTTTGCAATCCCAATGAGTAAACAAACATTATCATAAATATCTAAAGGCGAGTAAAATAGAGGCAAGTTTAAACAACAAATTACAAACCATTTCATAAGGTTTTCAATTTATTTCTTAAACCATAAAATATTTGTAATTTACCAAAACAATTGTTAAGGCTTCTAACTTTTATTAAAAACAAAGCTCAAGTCAAAACTAATCCTCGGGGATACCTTGGCCGAGGCATCTAACCGAGTCTGCCAAGGTTGTTAAGATATTTATATGTGAAACACATTTTTATTTTTAAAACAAGTCGTTCCTTGGCGTTGGCCGAGTTACACATTCACGTGGGGGTTCCACGTGAAGTGAGCTCTAATACTACCCCGGGAGTTATCCTCCTCACCTCTACTACCAGAGTAACTATATAACCGGGTTTACCGTGCCCCTCTAATAGGCAGTCCATGGAAGCCTGTCACTATAGTGACTAAACCCACCAATTTTAATAAAATTTTGACAGTATAACGTGGCTTTTATTTATTTACCCAGTCTACATAGTAAAAGACAACTTACATAAATTCCCAATGCAATTATAACATATAGCCACATATACTCATATATCATAAGTCATTCATAGGAAAATATATATTTCAAAATAATTGATAGCCTCTAATTACTCAATTTCATAATCAACACAATATATTTTTATTTGTCACATTTATTTCTAAAGCATCAAAAATCCCATTTTAATCTCATTTTCATTTCATAAAATCCATGAAAAGCATTTAAAAATAAACTCTAGATAATTTACAATAATAATAGGTTTACTCACCGTTTGTACAAACTAATTGCTTTTTAGGTGCCCCGATCACTGTTCATCGGGTACGACTTCTTTGCCTTTACCGGAAGGCTTTCTTCCTAAACACATTGCAAAATTTACCCAATTCACCACATTGATGATAAATCACTATATAATTGACTTAAATCCTATACTAATGCATGGTATGAAATGCAATATCCTAAAACGGCTTAAATACGGTATTTAACCTTTTTGGCACTTTACCCGATAAATAGCTAACGCGCTCCATTTTAGCTCTAAATTGTCCCATTTCCTCTCCAACATTTCTAACCATTAAATGTCAGCCAATAACCTTCTAAAATCACCAAAATCAGCTCACTTTCCTCCTTGAAAAATTTGGTCAAAAATGGGACATTTACTCGGTTAATTTTCCACTTTGTTTTTCTATCACATTTAACCATTTTTCATCATTTTTTCTTCATTTCTCTTAGAATAAAAATCAGTTCATCATCATTGTACATCATTGAACATTCAGCCAAGGGTGGGTATTGTGAAAATTTCATGCTTTCTTGCCCAATTTGATTTCTATACACATTTAACTAACTAAAACTATCAATTTAACTAAAAATCAAAACATAAAAATTTCAAATTCCTCCCCCTTGAATTTCGTCCAGCCCTTGATATCACTTTTTGATCTCTCTCCTCAAGCATGCTAAATGGAAACAAAGGCATAAGAAAGGTAGAAATCAAGCTAAAGTCGAAAAATCTTACCGTTAGACGCGTAAACGGTCGAAAAACACGATTTTCCCTTTGAATTTTCTAGTTTTCCTTTCGTTTTTCTCTTTTCTTCCTTTCCTCTCTATTTTCTCTCTTGTTCTCTCCTTATGGCCGGCCATCACTTAATATGGGGTTTAAATGGGCTTACTTTTCATTAAAATAATATTAAAATATTAAAAAGTGCCATGTGTCACTTTCTCATTGGCCCATTTTTAAAATTTCATCCATTAAACTTCTATTTTTCACCACTTGAAATACTATAGTTATTCATACCAAAAATAAATAAATCCTATAATTTTGACAAGTTTTGGGTGGTGAAAATTACGGTTTTTACCTTGGGGTGACAAAATTACCGTTTTGCCCTTATGTTCCGAAAATTACCGGAATTTAAATTTTTCACTTCCTATCATTAAATTATACTCCAAATAGTTAATCTTGGTCAAAAATTTCACTCCATGATCAAATTATTATCTTAGGTGGCAAAATGATAATTTTGCCCCTAAACATCAAATTTTTAAATTTTTCCCCAAACGAACCCTCGAACTCCGAACAATCATTTTTAGTCATTCCTAGACTATAAAATATTATATTTCATCCTACAATTCCTATTTGAAATAGTTCGAGGTTAAATCAACTCAAGTGTACCATTAGGTACAATATCGGGTTTCGTCTATTCTTAAGAACTTTCCTAGCGTAATAACATGCTACTCAATGCATGTATGTCATGACATGTGTTTATAGGGTCGGGTTTTACATAGAATATACCTTGTAGTCATCTCATGCCATGTAACAAAGGTTGACAATTTCATCACTATCCTTATCTTAAGAATCATCATTATCACTCCAAGTTGCCATCATTGCTTTCTTCTTAGAGTTCCTTAAAGTGTTTCTTTTATTTGAGCACTGATATTTGGTGTGATCGGGCTTTTTGCAATCATAACATATCAAGTGATCTCTTGTATACTTCTCCTTAGGCACATCTTTCCATATAGGTTTTTTAGTTTTTTTTTTTTCTGAATTAGAGGAAGGAGGATTCAAACTCTACTCTTTAAGTAGGGAGGTCATGCACCAACCAAAAAGCCAAATTCTCAAGTGCTTCTAGTTTTAAAATTTTTTATCATGAACCTATTAAATTTTCTAGATAGCATGGCCATGTCTTTATCTGTTTCATTTTCACTCTTTTGGCTTCATTCTTCTTCCTCTACTAAGGACGTAAAGGCTATTCCTTTTTACCTGACCTCTTCCTTCTTAAACTCCTCTAACTTAGTTTCACGGGTCAGTGTTATCTCATATGTAAGTAAGGATCCTATTAATTCTTAAACTTAAAGTTATTGAGATTTCTAGCTTTTTCTATAACTATGACTTTGGGTCTCCAAGACTTGGATAGGCTATATAAAATTTTCTTGACAAGTTGAGAATTGGGAAAGTCTTTCCTTAGAGCTTTTAAACCTCCTACAATGTTGGTAAAACCTCAAAAATCTCATTTATGGATTCATCTTTTCTCATCCTAAATAACTCATAGTCTATTGTAAGAAATCCAATTTTGGATTCCTTGACTTGATTTGTGCCCTCATATGTGGTTTTTAAAGTGTTTCAAATTTCCTTATCATTTTTACACATAGATGCTTTATTAAATTCACTAACTCCTCATGCACAAAGAAAGGTATAATAAGCCTTGCAATTTATTTGAATTAACTTCTTATCTTTATCATCCTAATCTTTTCTAGACTTAATGACAACTTTCCCATCTACCTCTTTACTTGGAACTTATGGACCATCTCATATTACATTCTAAATATATAAGTCCATTGATTGCATAAACATTTCCATACGTTATTTCCAATAAGGGTAGTTATTACCTATAAAAAAGGGTGGCTTTCCAGATCGATTGCCCTTCACTAAGTACAATTGTTGTCACCTCCATTTTTTTCAACTTGAACTTCTACAAAAGATCTCTCAAAGGTAGTTAGACCTACAAAATTTGAGTCCAAGCTCTAATACTAATTGTTAGTGTAGAATTCTTAGTGAACGATATACCAAGAATGGGTGAATTGGTATTTAAAAATTCTTTAGAAAACTAAGTGTAAAATCAAGACTTTTAGCAACCAAAAATTCAAAAACATGTAGATTTCCCAAGTGAGTTTTCAAAAATAAATTGCAAAGAACAAATAATAAACAAAGGTAAAATACTTTTCCTAAGTCAACTACAAGCAAGGCATAAATAATGAATTGAGGTAAAATATTTTTCTAATCCAAATGCAAGCAAAGCATAAACAACAAATCAAGATAAATTATTTCCCTAAGGTAAAAGCAAGCAATAAATCATAATCCGAAAAATTAAAAGCAAAACACAAGATATTTATAGTAGTACAACTTTCTCTAGTGCCAACATCCACTCCTTTGGAACACCAATTAATTTCAAATCCACTAAGGAAAATGAGCTTTTTACGAGATTAAACGAAACCCTTTAACAATGGTTTTTAATTGGCTTAATCACAAACCCACAAATAGCTTTCAAGGTTAAACTATAACCTTTACAAGGATGTGTGTACAAAGGAGTATAGTAAACGATTTTCCTCACAAAGGCTAAATGCTACAAGTTTAAACTTTTGTATGAAGGGAAGAAATAATCTTAGAAAAATTAGCTCAATGATTTTTAAAGAAATGAGCTTTTTGGCTTTTGAACACTTGTTGGAAAACTAAGATGAAAGCTAAAGAGGAAAAATAAGCTTGAGGGTCTCTCTAGGGTTTTTCTCTTTAATGTTCATCCTTCAAAATGGCTCAAATGCATCTATTTATAATGCCAAGGATGTTGGAGCCATTAGACACAAGTTTGAATCAAATCTGCCTATTTTTGAAGCTTGACGATCGAATACCATGCTCCTAGGATCAACTATGTTCTTCAAAAATCTTGAATTAGGGCTTTTATTGTTGACTAAGTTCATCCTATACTCAATTCAACTTGAGAGAGTGTGCAACTTTGAAGTTCTAGACTTGAGGATCAACTGCTATGCCTTGAGGATCGATTGGGTCTCTTTAAAGTTGAGTTTTACTCCATTTCACTATTCAAGGATCAACTGCTACATGATCAAGATTTATTGCAGTTCCTTCCAACCTGATTTTTCATTATGTTCTAGTCAAGGATCGACTAGCACTCGAGGAGAATCAACTATAACTTCATAAATGTCTGACTTTCGTGTGACCACTACCTAAGGATCGACTACCTCATTTAAGGGATCAACTATGACTATCTCGAATCATGTTTCCTTGTCTATTCTTGCCCATTCTAACTTAGGATCGATTGATGATCTTCTATGATCGACTAGAGCTTCATTTCCTCAAGATTTCTTGTTATTTTGACACTTCAGTTCAACTATTCATCCTTGCTTGTTCTTTGTGTTCTAAAATCAAGTTAAGGCATGTTTGCTCTTTGCTTCCTTGGCTTAATATTCAATGTTTGAAAGTTTTTGATATTTTTTCTAATGATGTATGGCTTTTCAAATGATTGTAGTATGATGTTAAGAGGCTAAAGATATGATTTAGAGAATTTCAAATGCTTGTCAATAAAACCAAGGTATTATGTTATTTTGTCAAATCAAAACATAAGATATTTTGTCAGTCAATGCTAACAAATAAACACACACTTAATTTCCACCCACAATTTCTTCTAACATAGCATAGTCATTCACTCACACTTGGGTTTAGCTCATAAACATTCTCCAAACCATAATTCATAGCATAATTTACTCAATCTTCGACTTGAACTTACCTTGGTGAGCTTACCTCAAGAACATCAATTGGAAAAACCCAAAACCAAAGAGAAAAATAGAATTCTTTAAGAGAGAGAAATTAATTGAAAAAATCCATTGATAGAAAGGTTCAAGGAGTTGAAAATGTCACCTTAAATGAATGAAAAATGTTTGGGTTGAAGCCAAATTAGGCAACTTGTGAGAAAAATTGGAAAAGAGGAAGAAAATAGTTGAGAATAGGTGCAAGAGAAAGAAAAATGGAACAACCAACCTAAAGCCCCCTTTATGCTCTCTACATTACAAATATCAATACCTTTAAGTCAAGTATCGATACTTTTCACAAAGAATGCTTTCCCAAGGTATTCTGGACACTAAGTATTGATACTTCTTTTTGACGTATCTATACTTTTCACACAAAATGGTTCCCAAGGCATTCTAGTCACTAAGTATTGTTACCTTTCCCTTGGGTATCGATACTTTTGCAACAAAAAATATTTTTCCTTGCCAAAACTTAGCCCTTTTGGTTCTATTTTTCCTCCCTTTTTCCAATCACCTTAAGAATTTTTAAAAATACAAGTTTTCCATGAAAATTTTATTAATTAGTTTGAAACAAAGATTCTCCTAAGAATCGAGCACCTCAAATTGTATTAGCCATAAGATGGCATATGTTTATATATTGTGCCATAAGTGTACTTGTATTTTGGATGAACTAAGCATGAGTTGTGCATTTAAACTTCACATCGAGGCATGGAGCATATTACTAATTTCATCATATATATTATGAACATCAATCGAAGGTGAGTCCTTTTACTATTGATATCATGTCAGGTACTTCGATTAATTTGTTTATCATATTCTGAGACTTGCTTGGGCTCGGTAGGCTTGTTTCCTTGGTCCTCAAGCCGGTCATGACACGGAATCAGATTGTGAAATATATATATATATAACACACAATTAATTCATGGAACTATATTCAATTTCAATTCCTAACATAGGATTCTATCATCCATTTAAATAAGCATCCTAACACATGACAAAACCACCATTACAACCATATACCAACACCATAGATGAACATGTGCCACTTGATCACACACATGGCCACCTCAATCCATCATATCGCCATCCATAGGTAGACATATGCCCTTCCGTCACACATATGGCTACAATACCAATTTGGGGAAGATATGCCCTTTCGTCACGCATATGGCCATTCCCATCACTTATATCAATTTGGGTAGACATATGCCCTTCCATCACGCATATGGTCATTCCCATCACACACACAATATATCTTATACTAGATTCAACAATTAGGTATTCATACAACATTTTCACTTTTCATAATGAATTGAATTACACATTCATGGTATCAAGGGTCTTGCTCCTACCATGTCAATTATAAAAAACTAATCCATAAGGTTTCAACAACATTCACACATATACTTACATATTCCTATTCAAGCATGTAATAATCATGTTCTGCTACAGGAGTTTGGCTTGGAAATTTGAAAAAGAAAAAAAGGTATAGAAAATCAAGTGGTAGATCATCTATCAATATTGGAGAATGGGTTACAAGCTGGAAATACAACATTGATCAATGAGACTTTTCCAAATGAACAGTTGTTTTATGTTGGCTAGCAGAGGTGTTGCCATGGTATGCTAACTTTGTGAACTACAGTGTAAGTAATGCTCTCCCTCCTAATTTGAACTCTCAACAAAAAAAGAAATTCTTACAAGATGTCAAATATTATGTGTGGGATGATGTTGTCAAATTATCCACGCAAGCGCACGTATCATTAAACAAGCAATATTGTCAAGCCCGGCTCTATAATATGTTTATTATGCCATTCCTACATAAGAATGCATGTTTGCTTACTTGGGTACCTCGAAAATCGTTAAAGGACGACAATGTACCAAATGGTACAATTAAGTTGAATTAAGCCTCAAACTAGACCAAATAAAGATTTTAAGATGAAATTGAGAATTTTAAAACCCCAGAATCACTTAAAATTATGATTCGGAGTTCGAGGACCGATTTGGAGTCAAATTGGAATTTTCATGACCTAAGGGCAAAATGGTCATTTTGCCACCCGAGGTTAAGATGTGAGTGTTGGATGAAATTTTTGACTAAGATTGATCATTTGGAGTATAATTTGAGTTTGAGAAGTGAAGAATTTTAATTTTGACATTTTTTCGAGGATAAGGGCAAAATAGTCATTTTGCCACCCCAAGGGCAAAATTGTAATTTTACACCACCCATCAGTTGTCATGCCCATGGACTTCAGCCATTAACATTTTATATCATGGATAATTGAAGGGTTTTATGTGGTGGTGGAAGAAATCTTAATTATTAAGTTTTTAAACATGGACCAATAACATGGTGACAAGTGTCAAGCTTGGATTATTTTATTATTTTGCTTTAAAAATCAGCCCATAACCCTCCCAACTCATTTCTCTTGGTTGGCCAAAGGAAGAAAAGGGAAGAAAAGAAGAAGAACAAAAACCTAGCTAAGAAATTCAAGAGAAATTCACAAAATTTCAAAGAATCAAGTGACAAAAGGTAAGATTTTTCAATTTTAGCTTGTGATCTACCTTTCCTATGCATTCTTTTTCATTTTCCATGGTTGAGAATCAAGTTTGCATGAGGATACCTTTGCTGGCCAGACATGGGGGGAGGAGTTTTGAACTTGGATTTGGTTAGATTTCAATATATTCTAGTGTTTTTAGTTAGTTAGTGATGTGTAGCATGAAAAGCAAACAAGAAAAATTCATTTTCTTCCATCACCCTCCATTGGTCGAATCTTTCCTATGGTGTGTTGATGGTGGACTTGATTTTATTTCAAGTGATTTGGTTAGGAATTAATGATTTATGGTGTAAAAATCAAGTGGGAAAAACCATAGTGTTCATGCACCCACCATGGCCGAAATTCCCAAGAAGAAATGTGAAGATGATCTTACTAAATTTTATGTTACTTGACTTGAGTTTGATGATTTGGAGTATTAGGAGAGAAATGGAGTTATTTGGAGTTAAATTGGACATATTGGCCAATTAATCGGGTGATAGATCGAATTAGGCCAATACCATTTTATTTAGGTACACAATTGAATTTATGTAGAACACCGTGTTTAGACGATGATCCGAACAATTCGCATTCCATTTCATGCATTAGTATAGAGCCTGAATTAGTTTTACAACGATTTAGCACAAATGTAGCAAATTGCTTATTGCGCATTATATCTAGGTGGTGAGCATTCTAGCAAGAGTAAAAAGGTAGTATCTGAGGATCAAGAATCAGAATATCCCGAATTCGATTCCCATTACAATGAGTAACCTTATCATCATCTTGATTATCTGAAGTGAATTTTAATTTGTTTTTGTGATTTGATAGAAAAATGAGTTTAAATGGTAAATCTTTATGTTTTATAAGCAAAATGTGATTAAATGAAATGATTTTATAAATTGTCTTGAAATTGAATGATGGTTTTGAAAATGGAGTAATTGGAGACTACTTGTTGTGTTATAAATCATAGTTTGAATTGAATGGCTTATGATAATGTGGGCATGAATGGCTGGATGGGTATTTGTGTTGAAAATGTATAAAATGTTCTTTGCCTTGATAGGCTGGGTAATGATAAAATTGCCATGTCATGCTGTTGAACTTTTATTAAATTAGTGGGTTATAGATTGGTCACTGCAGTGGCGGGTTCTATGCACCAACTTATTAGAGGGGCACAGAATTCGGGTATATTCTTACCTCGACCAGAGAGGCACGTAGGGTAACTTCTGAGGTAAAACTTTAGAGTTCACTTCACGGCAAACCACCACGTGACGGTGAACTTAGCCAACGCCAAGGAACGACTATATTTTCAAAATAAAAACATGATTTATGCATACATGACTTTTTAACAGCCTTGGCGAATTCGGTTGGGATAGCCCCAGGCCAAGGTATCCTTGACAATTGAGTATGAAAATGATTTTGGCACGAGCCAAGCTTTTCAGGAAATCATAAGCCTCGTTATTTATTTGGGTGAAATGAATCTATTTTATCTTATTAAAATGAGTTCAAAATGTTGTGAATCATTTTTATGTTAATATATTTTATCTGTCTCCATTTACTCATCTTTAGATATTTTAGATGATATTTGCTTACTCACTGGGATTATATAATCTCACCACCCTCTTTTCCACCCATTTCAGGCTCAAGATAGTTGGTAGATAGCTCATTTCGTTGAGGGCTACAATTGGACTTGCATCCTCAAAAACTGTAGGTTCACAACCTTCATTACTTTTAGTCATTCGGGGGCCCACATGTCATTGTTAAATGTTTTGAATACCTGGTTGTGTGTGTTACTGTATGTAGGAATTTATTTTGCTTTTATGTTGTAAAAAAATTATTTACGTAGCGTTCTATAAAAATTATTTTATGAAAAATTATAATACTTTATTCATTATTTTTATTTTATTCCATTAGCTATAATTTCACTTTAAATTAATGTTTTATATATCTAAACTTATTTTTTGCTATGAAATGTGTAAATTTCTCTCATATATTACGTTTTAGCTGGTTTCAAAATTTTTGAAAAAAAATGACCAAAATACCCCTGTGTAGTTGAAATTTCTCTTTGACTGTTTTTGAATTGAAATAGGTTCATGTCACTTTAAAACATGATTTTAGTAACTAATACTCACAAGAAAAGTAAGAAAACTGATGTTAAGCCTTGCGAGATTTCGATTGGCATTCCGAGTAATGAATGTCTATTGGGACATCGCGACGGTTATCACGAGCTCGATGGGAGTTCCGGGTCGTGACAAATATAGTCAAAAGTAGAGTATCGATCTCACAAAGAATTGAATTAATTCCTATTGTTAAGTACTAAAATTAACACACCTTAATCTTATTCAAACAATCAAATTTAAATTATCAAAAAGTAAAATTAAATCTAACAAACTAAAACTAAAACTCATCCAAAATTAATCAGCAAATTTGTTTTAAAAATTCAATCAACTACCTGACCTAATAGTATGATATCTCTTAATAATTCATTTGAATATTGTATCTCTCTTTTAACTTAATTCAATAGATTAAGTTGCAAACCTAGAGTCCTAAATTATTTACAAGTCTCTATCAAGTTTCAAATAAAAATATCTCTCCCAATTAACTTACTATATGTCTATGAAAATTAAATTGAAGAAAGATTCATTAAGTTAATACTCCAATCTTGGCTATGTATGGCTTATACATGTATGTCTACCCTATATACAAATCAAACCACCTAATCTACTAAGAGCATTCGATCATATGCTATTCTATTCAAGGTCTACCCTAAATCTCCATTGTCAACGTTTAACTTAAGTTTCCAATTCACTCCAATTGGTGGTCAAGCAATTAGAAGCATTAAGATCATAATAGAATGGACAACTTAAAACCATCAAACATAAGCAAAAGAGAGATAAATAATTCAAACTGCATATTGAGTTTAATCATAATCTTAGATAATTAAATTAGTTCCCCATAATGTCACAAATAAACATCAAATAAAGTTTAAACATTGAAACCAAACCAAGAAAATTAAAGAATAACAAAAACAATAGAGAAACTCCAAGAGTTGAAATCTTGATCTCCAAATCTTCTTGAATCCTTCAATTTCTTCTCAGCTCTAATGAGACTTTTCTTCAATGATTTTGTGGTTGAATCTTAGCTCTAAATCTTGTGCTTTTTCATCCCTCTAAAATTCGACTAAAAGGTTGCTTTAATAAGGCTTTGAAGTTAGGCCAAGTTAGGTGCATAAAGAAGTCAATTCTAACAAGGATTTCCTCATCAAACTATGTGCTTAATTATTTAATTTACAAAGATCGTGATTTAATTTTTCACTCTAGGACTACTACAGTGCCTCAAAATAGACAAGGGGTTTGACTACATTCCATGCTGAACTAGGCGAAGTGGTAACTGTAAAAGTCGTATCCTTTCCTCATATCTTTCCAATGGTCCAAGAATCACCTCATTTGGAGTTCTGTAGATAGAGTTATGATTGCAATACCAAGACATGTGTAGTGAAGGTCTACATCTCATGAACTCTCATCTTGATTGCACACCTACAAAATCAGCAAACTAATCAATAATAAAATATCTTAGGCATATTGACACAAATTTAACTAGGATTAAGTTGACTCACCAAATTAACTAACTTAAAATAATTAAATAAAACATATTAATTTTTATGCATTACTATAAAATTTAGCTAAATTACTATCAAAATTTAGTCCAAATAACTCTATATCATAGAGTTATCTCACCCTAAAACTTAAGATTTTGTAGGTCCTTGAGCAAAACGTATAAAAGAAACTAACTTAAACAAAACAATTTAAATGATAAAAGCAAAAAAAATAGAGCAACTATTAAAAATAGAGTGCACCAACTCAATGATCTCTTATAATTTCCTCATAAGTATGTCTATCAATCTCTAACTTAAGGAAACATATAGGCATCATTCAAATTCATGTTTCAATTCCAATGCAAGCACATTCTCGAATGGATTTTCGTGTGTGTATAAAATCTCTTATCAAAAATATCATGCCATACGGATGAGTTGTTATCAATGCAAAATTTGAAATTAGTATTAGATCTCCATAGGTTTACTTTTCATCTTTCCCCACTAATGTAGACTAATACTAGGTCAAGGATCAATAGGTCTTTATTAAGCTTGTAATGTATGGTTAGGGTCAAGGTAAGATAAGGGATAATAATTTGGTCCAATTCACCCTAAACACATAATCCTTCTAAGGCCTTTATAAAGCTTTATTTTCATTCTCCAAGTAACTCCTTTTCTTCTCTTCAAACTTTTTCTTTTGTTCAACACTTTATTATACTTTTTCTCTTCCTCTTTTGTTTTTCTTTTTTTTTCACCACAATTTCACACCCCCAAACTTATTTCTTTGTATTGTAGGTGGTGGAGTAATTTTTAATATTTTGAACTTCTTCACATCAACATCACCTTTCTACCATATGCATTTAGCTCAATATATATTTCATAAAATAATAGACATGCTTAAGAGTGAGGGTTGAAAAATTTGAACTTTTCTTTAAAGGCTAAGCTTATTATTACGTAGTTAAACAAAGGAAAGGGAAATTAGACTCAAAGGGGTATACTAGGGATAAAAATATATCAAGGTTAGCTTCAAAGGCTCAAATGGTCCAAAAATGTCCTAAATCATGTCCCTAACTAAGTATTGCCTAAGATTTTGTCAAGAGAGAGAATCAACCAAATTCTAAAATTCATGACATAATTTATAATTCACATTAATATAAACCTTCTCTAAATATTCATAATAATTCAAAGCAAAAGATAAAATGCTCAAAATTGTGGAAATCACATCTTAACAATGATTCTAAACAAAAGAATTTAGCATGAATCCATACTAAAACCTTATTCACCTAAAGCTAAAGATACAAGACAACTAGTTATCATCATTAGATAAAGAAATCATCAAAAATTTTAGCACAATTTTACTCTAGATTCTAAAACTAATGCTAAAAGCATGCAAATAATTAAAATTAAATCTAAAACTTCCATAGAATATTCATCACCAGAAAAATATTCTCCCCCCTAAACTTAAACTAAACATTGTCCTCAATGTTAGAAAAAATAAAGGAAAGGTAAAAGAATACTCACCTAGTAGTTAGATGAATTTAGAGAAGCTCTATGTCCTCCTCTTTTTCCTTATTGTCATCTTCCTCTTTGGCACTTGTAAGAGGATTTTTTTAATTAAAAATAAATAAATAAATAGAGATTGATGTAGAAATATAAATAAAATAAAAATAAGAGTACCGAAAGCTTGGATTGCCTCCTAAGAAGCGCTTCTTCATCATCATTAGCTTGACTATGGCACCTTTTTCTACACTACTTTATAAGGCTCAAGACTTTCTTTATTGACCTTGACTGCTCCGATAAGTCCACTATAAATCTCAACAACATCATAAGGATGAAACTTTACCACTTTGAAGGTTTTGCACCAATATGGTTTAAGTTTCCAGGGAAAAATATGGAGTTGTGAAACGAAAAATACTACTTGCTATCCAACCACAAAGACAAGATGACTAGAAGGTGGTGGTGGTTTTGTCTCAAGAGTTGGGGCTTGCTTCATTGAAGGTGGTGGAATAGGCTTACCTTTACCCTCATTAACTAAATCCACTTTATAGCAACTATCTGTATTGGTATACTTAGTTGCATTAAACAAATTAAACACTACTTCCTCCTTTCCAACTTTGAGAGTTATTTTGCCATTCTTCACATCAATAATTGCTCTAAATATAGCTAAGAATGGTTTTCCCAAAATAAGAGGAATTTCAACATCATCTTCAATCTCAAGCATAATGAAGTCCATTGATATGTACAAACACCCAACTTTCACCAAAACATCTTCTATAATCCCAACTGGTGTCTGATTGTTCTATCTACTAATTGCAAGATAACTGTAGTAGGTTGTATCTCATTATATCCAAGTTTCCTAGCAATAAAAAGAGATATTCTTGAAACACTAGCACCTAAATCACACAAAGCTTTAGAAATTTTAAAACTACTAATAGTGCAAGGAATAGAAAAACTCCCTAGATTTTCAAAGTCTTCTCATTTCCTCTTTTTGGTTAAAATTTCTTTCAAGAATTTAACCTAACTTGGCATTTGTTCAAAAGCTTCAGCAAAAGGAATATTAATGTGCAACTTTTTAAATACCTTAAGAAATCTTTGGAATTGTTTGTCAAGTTTCTACTTTTGAAAATGTTGAAGAAAATGTGGTGGAGATGTTGGTGTAGGTTTTAACTCTAATTTTTCCTCAGATTTTCAACAAAATTTTCAATCACAACTTTTTTTTCAACAAACTTTTCAATTTCTTTTTTAGCAAAATTAATTACCTCTTTACCACTACAGATAATTATTTCATTGCAATGTTCCTTAGCTTCTCTCTTTGGATTTGGTTCAGTGTCACTAGTTAAAATACCTTGAGGTTTACTATTGATGGCATTAGCTAGTTGACCCACTTATGTCTCAAGATTTTGGATTGATTCTACTTGCCTTTGAATGATTGCATCATTCTTTGCCATGAATTTAATGAACATCTCCTCCATAGTAAGCTTTTTCTCTAACATTAAAGCTTTTGCTTGTGGTGGAAAACCTAGAGGTAAATTTGGCTTAGGAGCTGATGAAGATGATTGGTTGTTGTTCCAAGAAAAATTAACATAATTCATCCACATCGGATTATATGTGTTGGAATAAGGATTATTTTATGGTTGTCTATTTCTAACATGATGTCATTCTACTATAAATGGGACAATGGTCACTGGAATGTCCTTCCCCACAAAAATTACAAGTCATAAAAAGGCTCTGAACTACATTAACACTCAATGTATCAATTTTCTTGGTGAAAGCAATCAATTGTGAAGTCAATGCATTGATTGCATCAAGCTCATGAATACCAGCAACTTTTCTTGTACCCAATCTTTCGAATGGTCATTGGTAATTATTGGAAGCCATCTTCTTAAGCAAATTATAGGCTTCATCAATGGATTTACTCATAAGTGCACCTTTAGCTATGGCATCAATGGTGGTTCTAATAGGTCCCAAGAAACCATTATAAAAAGTTTGAACTTATAGCCAGTTAAGTAACCCATGGTGAGGGCACCTTCTTAACAAATCCTTATACCTCCCCCAAGCCTCATACAAGGATTCATAATGAAATTGCATAAAAGAGGTGATGTTATCACGCATCTTTACAATTTCAACAAGTGAAAAGAATTTTGCTAAGAATTTTTTAGCCAAATCATCCCAAGTACTAATGGAACCAGTAATAAGCAAATTTAACAAACTCTTTGCTTTATCTTTTAGTGAGAAAGGGAAAAGCCTCAATCTTATGGCATCATCAATAACACCAATAACCTTGCATGTGTCACAAATTTTTAAGAAATTCACAATATGAGCATTAAGATCATCATTAGGTCAACCTGCAAACTGAACAAAAATCTAAATCATCTGAATGATTGCTGGTTTAATTTCAAAGTTGTTGGCTTGAATAAGAGATCTTTGGATAGTAAAGTGGAGACCTTATACTAGTGTGATAGCATATTCCCTCAAAGACTTGGTCTCTTCCCTTTATTGATTAGCCATTGTTTTGCTTTACGTAAAAACTTGTTGATTTTTGCTCTAAAGTCTTCAAAAATTCTTTTCAATTTTTGATCAAAAAGAACAATTTCCAGATTTTGGGCTTTTCACATACAAAGACTAAAAGTACCTGAAAAGAATGAAAAGAAAAGTCTAAATTAAGATTAAGAATGCATGGCATTAATATTAAAAAGAAATAATTAAAAATCAACTCTCTAGCAATGATGCCAAAAATTTGTTGTCAGATTATCCACACTAGTGCACGTATCATTAAACAAGCAATATACTAAAAAATAAAGTGTCACGACCCGAAACTCCCATCGAGCCCGTGACAACTGCCGCGACGTCTCGATCGACATTCATTACCCGGAATGTCAACCGAAACCCCGCAAGGCTTTAATATCAGCTTCTCATTTTCCCTGTGGGTAACTGTTTCCAAATACCACATTCTAAAAGATTTTAAACTGTTTCCAACTTAAACAAATAAAATAATAATTTATGTCTCACAGGGGTATTTTGGTCATTTATCCCAAAAATCTCAAAATCATCTAAAATATAGTATGTAAGTGGAAAACACATATTTCATAATCAAAAATAATTTTGGATGTCTAAAACATTCATTTAAAATGGAATTATGACTGTTATAATAAAATAAAAATATTAAATAAAATATTCAATTTTCACATAAAACGATATTTTAAGAACACTGCATAAATAATTTTTATAGCGTAAAAGCAAAATAAATTCTTACATACCGTAATACAGATAACCAAAGTATAGAATTTAATTTACAGTGACACGTGGGCCCACGAATGACCAAAAGTATCAAAAGAAATGAACCTACAGTCTTTGGATGTGGCAAGTTCAACTGTAATCCTCGCCGATATCAGTTATCTACAATCTATTCTAAGCCTGAAATTGGTGGAAATGAGGGTGGTGAGATTATAAAATCCCAGTGAGTAAACAAACATCACTCAAAATATCTAAAGTCGAGTACAATGAGACTATTAAAATATTTCATCAAATTGTAATTTATCATCTTTCAACTTAATTCAACCAAATGAAATCAATTTATTTAAAGCAAGTAATCAGTATGGCTTATGAATTTCTTAAAAAGCTTGGCTCATGCCAAAAATTATTATCATACTCAGTTATCTGGGATACCTTGGCCGAGGGCTATCCCAACTGAGTCTGCCAAGGCTATTAGAAAGTCATGTTTTTATTTTGAAAACATAGTCGTTCCTTGGCGTTGGCCGAGTTCCCCTTCACGTGGTGGTTTAATTTAGGTTTCCAATTAAATCTAATTGATGGTTAGGTAATTAAAAACACTGAGATCAAAATACAACAAACAAATTAAAACCATCAAACATAAGCAAAAGAGAAATAAATAAATCAAACTACGTATCGAGTTCAATCATAATCTTAGATAACTAAATTAGTTTCCCATAATATCACAAATCATCATCAAATAAAGCTTAAACATTGAAACCAAATCAAGAAAAATAAAAAATAACAAAAGGAATAAATAAACTCCAAAAGTTGAAATCTTGACCTTTAAATCCTCTTGAATCCTTCAATTTCTTCTAAGCTCCAATGTGACTTTTCTTCAATGATTTTGTGGTTGAATCTTAGCTCTTAATCTTCAGTTTTTTCATCCCTCTAAAAGTCCTATGAAAGGTTGCTTTAATAAGGCTTTAAAGTTGGGCCAAGTTAGGTGTAGAACGAAGTCAATTCTAACAAGGATTTCCTCATCAGACTATGTGAGCCACAACCTATCTCCACCAAGGCTGCAACATCGACCATTTAATTTACAAAAATCATGATTTAAATTTTCTCTCCAAGACTATTGTGGTGCTTCAACTTCGACAAGGGATTTTACCATTTTCCAAGATGAATTGGGCAAGGTGGTAAAGATAATAGTTTTCTCTTTTTCTCTTAGTTTTTCAATGGTCCAAGAATCACCTCATTTGAAGTTTTGTAGAGAGAGATATGGTCAAAAACTTTAGACATATGCAGTGAAGATCTACATCTCATGAACACTTATTTTGACAACTTTTCACCCTTTTAATTGCATACCTACAAAATCAACAAATTAATCAATAATAGCATGTCTTAGGCACATTAACACCAATTCAAGCACAAATTTAACTAAGATTGGATTGACTCCCTAATTAACTAACTTAAAATAATTAAATTAAAACCTACTAATGTATATGCATTACTATAAGAACTTAGTTAAGTTACTATCAAAATTAAGTCCAAATAACTTTATATCATAGAGTTATCAAATAAGCCTTCTATATTTAAGCAATATGGGGATCAGATTCTTAGAAGATGTGTTTCAGAGGAGGAATTTTAGGATATACTTAAGCATTGTCATTTTTCATATTATGGAAGACACTTTGGAAGAGAGGGAACTGTAGCAAAAGTACTTCAATCAAGTTTTTATTAGCCTACACATTTTAAAGATGCTCACTATTTTGTTGCAAAGTGTGATAAGTGTTAATGAGCTGGTAACATCTCATGGAGACATGAGATGCCTCTCAACAACATCCTTGAGGTGGAGATTTTTTATATGTAGAGAATGAATTTATGGGTCTTTTTATACCTTCATACTAAAATCTTTATATTTTGGTTGCTACTGATTATGTATCTATAAGGGTTGAAGCTACAACATTGCCAATAAATGACTTAAAAGTGATGGTGAACATCCTAAAAAGGAATATCTTCACTCATTTTGGAACCCCAAGAGCTATTATCAATGATGAGGCTTCTCACTTTTGCAACAAGTACTTTGAGGCACTCTTTGCTAAATATGGAGTCACGCATAAAATTGCAACTACCTATCATCCAAGACAAGTGGCCAAGTTAAAGTGTCCAACAGAGAAATCAAGGGAATTTTAAAAAAGACTGTGCATCCATCTAGAAAAGATTGGTCCAAGAGGTTGGATGATGCTTTGTGGGCATATAGGACTCCTACAAAACTCCCATTGAGATGTCTCTTTTCAAATTGGTTTTTGGAAAAGCATGCCATCTTCCAGTTGAACTAGAGCATAATGCATACTAAACCATTAAGAAACTAAATTTTGATCTCCATGCAGTTGGAGAAAAGTGTCTCTTACAACTTAATGAGATGGATGAGTTATGCTTCAAGCTTATGAAAATGCCAAGATTTACAAGGAGAAAACCAAGAGATGGCATGACAAGAAGATCATTGAGCACCACTTTGAACCAAGCCAACATGTCTTACTTTATAACTCTTAGTTGAAATTATTTCCAAGTAAGCTCAAGTCTAGATGGTTGGGACCTTTCACTGTCACAAAAGTATTCCCTCATGGAGCAATGGAAGCATCCAAAGAAAACTCAAACAAGACATTCAAGATGAATGGGCAACGTCTCAAGCACTAGTAGGGAGGTGAAATCAATCGCAAAAAATCCTCAATCACTTTGGTTAACACCAAATGAGCATGCAGAAGTCAAGCTGACAACTATAAATCTAGTGATTCTTGAAAGGCAACCCAAGTTTTCGAAACTTATGTTCTTTCTTTAAATTTAATTTTACTTTTATTTTTATTTTTTATTTTATTGTTATTAGTTTAATTACCTTCACTATTCAGTAGTTTTAATTTGGTTGTTTAAATAAGATTAAATTGTTATAATTGTAGTAGTTAGCAAAGTTTTGCTAACAATTCCTCATGGGAACAATACTTTACTTTTCATTATATTACTTATTAACGATACATGCACTTGCATGATAAATCCGACAACAAGAAGTAACTGGACAACAAAGGGAGCAAAAAGGGTTTTGGACAAATTACCATTTTGCCTTTTTTAACGTTTTGCAAATACCGATGCTTGTTATACAAAATGTCTTTTCTGGGCATTTTGGGCACAAGGTATTGATACCTTTTTTAGAGGTATGGCACACAATGCTCTTTTCCTTATGCAATGCATCCATTTTTATTTTACTCTTTCTCCCTCTTCTTTGCTTCAAATAGACGTAGTACTTGTTTGACTTGGCTTTTTTTAGCTTAAAAGCTATTATGCAGCTTTTATAAAAAATAATAGTTTTTAAAATTAAGTTAGAGTTATTTGGTAAATTTACTTTTATAAGCTCTTTTTTATAAATAAATTGTTTGGTAAAACAACTTATATAAGCTTTAATTTTGGTTAAAATTATCATCAAATGTTTATTTTTAATAGATGAGGATTTTTTTTTTTTAAGATGAG
Organism: Theobroma cacao; assembly: GCF_000208745.1. NCBI lineage: Eukaryota > Viridiplantae > Streptophyta > Magnoliopsida > Malvales > Malvaceae > Theobroma > Theobroma cacao. Next base: position 19,998,073 of record NC_030854.1, on the reverse strand, counting down.
TGATTTGCAGAGAGAATGAGAGGATAGGGAGATCGATTGAGAGAGAAAGAGAGAGAGAGAGAGAAAGAGAGGGATAATTTGTAGAAAGAGGGAGAGGAAAAGGAAATCAATTGAGAGAAGGGGGCTGATTTGTAAAGAGAGGAAAAGGGGAGAGAGAGGGTGATTTACAAAAAGAGGGAGAAGAGAGGTATATCAATTGAGAAGATAGAAGATTTGCAAAGAGAGGGAGAGGAAAGAGAGATCGATTGAAAGAGAGGGTATTTTTTGAGAAAGTAATGTTGAGATTACTTTTAATAAATGAAGACATTTTTGAAACAAAAAAAAAATCTCCTGAGAAGGTAGTGTGTTTTTAAAAGAAAATAAGAGAAAGCTCATCTTTTGAAGTATTTCTTGAAGCTTTTTTTTTTTAGATATTGTTCTTTAAAAAAAAAAGCTGTTTTATTTTTAAGAACTTCTCAAAATTCTGTTTGGCCCAACTTCTACTTTTAAAATATAGATAAGCTGAAAAAAAATAGACCAAACAAGCACTTAATAACTTAAAAATATAGATTTTTGAAAGAAAACTTTAAAATATTGATTAAAAAGTACTTTTTACAAACTCACTTAAAAATTTATCATTTTACCTTTATATTAAAAATCGAGGTTCTTCAAGGACTTATTTGATAGTTTAGTAAAAAAATGTTATTTAATTTGTTACTAGTAATGCAAATATAAATTATTGTATTCATCACTATTTTTATATACAAATAATCTTTAATTATTTTAATTGAAATTTTCAATTGTTAAATATATTACAAAATTATATAATATTTGCTTTTGACCTATGATTTTTAATGATCATTTTCACTTCTTATGCCATCCAGCTACTATTGTTTTACCGGACACTCCACGATTAACAATAGTTAAACCCATTCCTCATCTTGCCACTAAACTTATTTAAAAAATTAAAGGAAAAAAAAAAGACATCTTATCATCAGTGGACTGAACGAAAACTTGTGCATAACAAAAATTCAATGGAAACGTGAAAAAGTATAAATTTGTGTGAGAAATTTAAAAAATTATATTAAAATAATTCTTTTTCTATATTCTCCCATTATTTGTAGCTTAACTCAGTCTAGATACACTATTGTGGCCTCTAGAGGTAGCCATTCACATATAGGCATTCTCCAAATTAAGTACTCCTCATGGTCTCCACATAAACCTTTTGCCTACCTTTCAAATGACTTGTTTATATATAAAGAAGATCATAAAATTGTAAAATATGAAATGGGTGGTGTGAATCATCCAACATCAAGTACAAACGAACTTTATCAAGGAACTAAACAAATATTGGAACCTGAAAAGGCAAAAACCTAAGTGAGAGCTTCAGGTTGGCGAGGCTACTGAGGGAGTGGCACATGTGCTGCACATACTTTCAAACCAATTAAAGCTGCTTTGGGCTTGGAGAGATGTTTTATTTTTAGAAAACTTTACATAGCTGGTTTCATCATTATACTCACTAAGGTCACATCAAACATTATAATTATCAAGATTTGTAACTTTTGATAGTTCAATTAGTGTGTTTGTTAATCTGTACCGTGAAAGGAGCAAAGAGAATAAAAAGTTGGACCACTTGCAACATAATATATATAAATAAACCAAAATCGACAGAATTTGCCTGCTCTGAGTGAGGTTGGTGACACCGCTCTTTTCGGTATTCTTTGATTTTCTATAAGCTCTTTTTCAAGGTTAAGTGCAAAGTCTCATTAAAGGTTGAGTGCAAAGTCTTATTATTGCATTATCTCTCTCATCATGATTCATTCTTGTCCTGCCCCTCCTTACTTTAGTGTGTCTGTTAAACGGTCAAAAAACGGCGAAAAATCAAAAAGCAAAACTATATTTTTTGACTGACGCGTTTCAGCCTTTCACGCAACATAGTTGTACACCTCTCCATAGTTCAAGTGCAACTGTTAAAATTTCAACTAGAGTCCGTGTGTTTTCATCACAATTATCAGATTTATTGGTAAAAGTAATTTCAAATTATAAGATTAAAATTATGATTAAAAATAGATATAAATATTTTTTAAAATTTTTTAAATAAATTATTATTCTTTATTACATTCAATCAAATTTTTATATTATTATTTTAAGATAAATAAATAATTATTATTAATATTTAACTAATTGTTATTAATTAAAACATTAATTGCCATTTTATATTCATTAGGCATTAAAATAGATAATGAAAAATATCATGTAACCATGTCATCATATCATATCAGCATACAGCGTCATCATGCACTATTATATGTTAATATATCACATTAGTATCACTCGTCATAAAAATAATAAGTGACGTTTTCACTAACTACAATTAATCATAATTATAAAAGTTTATTTGATTTAAAATAAACATGTCACGACTCGGTACTCTCCTCGAGTCTGTGACAACCGTCGCGATGTTCCGATAAACATTCATTACTCGGAATGCCAATCAAAACCTCGTAAGGCTTTAATATCAGTTTTCTCACCTCCCTTGCGAGCAACAGTTGATAATATCATATTTTAAAAAATTATAAGCTATTTCCAAACCAAAACAATAAAGAAAATAATTTTCGTCTCACAGGGGTATTTTGATCATTTTTCCTTAAAAATTTCAAAACCATCTAAAAATGTAGTATATGAGTGAAAGATACATATTTCATAACCAAAAATAAGTTTAGATATCTAAAACATTCATTTGAAGTGAAATGATAGCTATTAGAATAAAATAAAAATATTGAATAAAATATTTTATTTTCTTATAAAATAATTTTTATAGAGATATCCGTAAATAATTTTTGTAGCGTAAACGCAAAATAAATTCGTACATACAGTAACACAAATAACCAGAGTATGTAATTTAATTTACAATGACGTGTGAACCCCCGAATGACCAAAAGTAACAAAGGCTGTGAACCTACAATTTTTGAGGATGCAAATCCAACTGTAGCCCTCAACGAAATCAGCTATCTACTGACTATCCTAAGCCTGAAATGAGTGGAAAGGAGGGTGGTGAGTTTATATAAACTCAGTGAGTAAACAAACATCGTCTAAAATATCTAAAGCCGAGTAAATAGAGACGATTAAAATAGATCATCATAAGATGGTTCATAACATCAAAACACATTTCAAATCATCTAAACCAGTTACATTTCATCCAAAATACACAACGAGGCTTATGAATCTCTTAAAAACTTGGCTCGTGCCAAAACTCATTCTCGGAGATACCTTGATCAAAGGCATCCAATCGAGACCGTCAAGGCTAGTTAAAAAGTCATATACGCACAAAACACATTTTTACGTTTAAAAGCACAGTCGTTCCTTGACGTTGGCTGAATTCACTCTCACGTGGTGGTTCGGCATGAAGTGAACTCTAAACTTTACCTCAGGAGTTACCCTCAGCGCCTCTCGTATCGAGGTAAAATAAAATGTAATGGGGTTTACCGTGCCCCTCTAAGAGGCTGGTCCACAGAAACTCGCTCATTGTAGTAAGCTAATCAATATCCCACCAAATCAATAAAATTCCAATAGCATGATGTGGCAATTATTTTACAACACAGCATGTCAAGGCAAAACAACAGTTCATATATGTTTAGCACAATAACCAATCCAGCCACTCATGCCCACATTATCATAAGCCATTCAATTCAAACCGTGATTTATAACATAGCAAATAGTCTCCAATTACTCCATTTTCAAAACCATCATTCAATTTCAAGACAATTTTATAAAATCATTTCATTTAATCACATTTTGTTTATAAAACATAAAGATTTACTATTTAAACTCATTTTTCTATCAAATCACAAAAACGAATAAACACTACTTTAGATAATTAAGACGATAATAAGGTTACTCACAATATCAGGAGTTCGAAATACTCCTATTCTTGGTCCTCTGGCACAATGTCTTTACCCTTGTTAGAGGACTCACCACTTATACACAATACATGACAAATAATTCAATATATTGTGTCATGTCATTATAAATCTATTTCAGGCTCTATATGAATGCATGAGGTTGTTTGGATAGTCACTTAAAAATGGAATTCACGTTGGTTCAAGGGTGATCGGAATGGATCAGTTTTTGACCTAATTCGAACTCTTCACCTTTGATTTAACCAAAACATCCAAATTGACTCCAAATAAATTCATTTCACTTCCAATACTCCAAATCATCAAATATAAGCTAGATAACATGAATTATAGCAAAACCATCCTCAACATTTTCTCTTGGAAAATTCGGCCATGGTGGGTACATAAACACTATGGTTTTTTCACACTTGATTTTTACACCATAAATCATTAATTCCTAACAAAATCACTTGAAATAAAATCAAATCCACCATCCACATACCATAAGGAAGATTCGGCCAATGAGGGTGATGTAAGAACATGAATTTTTCTTGTTTGCTTTTTATGCTACACATCACCAACCAACTAAAAACACTAGAATAACATGAAATATAGCTAAATCCAAGATCAAAACTCCTCCCCCCATGTTCGGCCAGCAAAGGTATCCTCATGCAAACTTGATTCTCAACCATGAAAAATGAAAAAGAATGTATAGGAAAGGTAGATCACAAGCTAAAATCAAGAAATTTTACCTTTACTTGCTTAATTCCTTGAAATCCACCAATTTTCCCTTGAATTTTTGCTCACTAAGGTTTGTTCTTTCTTTCTTTCCTCTTTTCCTTGGTGAGGCTGAACATGAAGAATGAATAAGAGAGGTGTGTACTGGTTTTTAATGTAAATTATAAAGAAATGAAAACTTGCCACTTGTCACCATCCCATTGGTCCATTTTTAAACTTAATAATTAAGCATTCTCCCACCACCACATAAAATATCTCAATTATCCAAAGTATCATAGGTAAAATTCAAGGGCTTGACAAGTGTTGGGTGGTGTAAAATTCCAATTTTGCCCTTGGGTGGCAAAATGACCATTTTACCCCTATGTCATAAAAATTCCAATTTGACTCCAAATCAATCCTCAAACTCCGAATCACCATATTAAGTCAATCTGGGATTTTAAAATTCTCAATTTCATCTTAAAATCTCTATTTGTACTAGTTCGAGGCTTAAATCAACTTAATTGTATTATTAGGTACAATATCGTCTTTTAACGATTTTTGAGGCATTCAAGTATGCAGACATTCTATCAAGTACCAATACAATATGGCAAATATATTATAGAATTGGGCTTGACAAAAAATATAAGAATTTGATTAAACATAATTAAAAATAAAAACTTATTCAAATTTTTTAAAATAATCTCAAACCTTTTTCAAGAATTATGTCTTAAAAATATGAAAGCAGTGACTTTTTATTTTAATTCTAATACTTTCAATACTTACAAAAAGGCAACGTTTTTATAGTTTTAATTCTCCATGAACCTAAAATTTGGAAATTATATATTGATTTTTGCATGAGCTCTAATATAATAACTTCACTTTCAATTTATAGAAAGAAAATTTGCTTTCATTAGTTTTGTTTTGTTAAAAAAGATCAACATAAGCTTGCGTCGGAGTTTCTCAGATAGAATTTATGAAATTTTTCATTGAAATTAATTAAACAATAAACTAAAAACATTAAGAATAGAATTTTTTAGATAGATCATGTCTAAAATAATTTTAAATATTTCATTTAAGTAGATTCTTTAATTGAAATTATGACAAAATTTTCTTTGTGTTTTCCAATTTTTTTTATTACATTGTTTATAAATATATTTTTTTACCTATACGTTTTTCCCAAGTGATATCACCTATTTTTTTTCATAACTATGTTTTTTAGGTATATTTTTAATTGAGGGAAGGGGATTCGAACCCTACTCTCTACGTAGGGGGATCATGCACCAACCAATAAGTCAAATGCTTGAGTGCTAGGTATACTTTGAGCTCGAGTGCCAGGTATACTTTGAGTTGTTATATGGATACTATCCTAATAAGCTTACTTATTGGATGCTTTCTAGGTAGTTTTTTTTTTATGTCTTTGATGTTTTATTATGTAGCTTTTTGAAAAAGAAAAATTGTTTTATTTTGTGTTTCGAATGTTGATGAGCATTTTACATTTATTAAGTTCTATACTAATAAAAAAATTGTTGGTTTCTATTTTCTTTTATTACGTTTTATTTTCTAAATGTATATGATTACAGGTGTCCATAGGACAAATTTAGCATGAATTTTTAAACTCATCCCTATCTAATCCAACCTGAGATATTATTATATAAATAAATAATTGTTATGAATATTTTTTTGAATATCTATTTATGTTATATATATCTAAATTTGATGTAAATTAGATTGGATTAAGATTTAATCCATCTAATCCCTAAGTATTATCTTTATCTTGTAAATTCAATCTAGATAAGGGGTTATTAGCTTATAAATAGATCCTTTCACTTCATTTGTAAATATATACTTGAATAAAATCTTCTTACTTCCTTTAAATACTTTCTTTCCTCTAAATACTTTCTCTTATATTTTTCTTATAGTTGTTCTTTTAGATTTATTTCATAACACGTTATCAACACGATTCTCTGATCTTTCAAGTTTTAGAATTATTATGTTTTCATTATCGTTAAGCTTCAAAAGAATTTCAATGATTGGCTTTTGATTTCTAATTTTAGAAAATCAGGTAAGTGACTTGATATCTCTTTAATATTTCCATTCTCTTAAAATCAACCTTAATATGAATTTTACTATCATGTTGTATATATTATATATTGTCTCTTGATTAGAAAGTGAATTTTCTATTATATAACTATTAATGAAAAATCATAATGTTCATTCCCTGAAGTGAATGTGACAAACGAGCTACTAATAAAAAAAATTATAAATTTGTCCATTTCCTGAAGTAAATGCCACATCATTTAATAATTATGATCATGGATATGGAAGAGGTTGTTATAACAATTTACACTATCACTATTTTAATTATTAGTTTACCACCAGAAGTGGATGGATAATTTTATCATCTGAATTTAAGAATAATTTTACCACTAGAAGTGGATAGATAATTTTACCTTAAAAAAAGGATGGATGTCTATAATCCACCAGAAGTGGATAACCCATCATATGTGGATCACTCACCAAAAGTGGATGTATACTTGAAACCTACCACAAATAGATGAATACTTTCAACGCACCAAAAGTAGATGGATACCTTAACCCACTAACCCACCAGAAGTGGATAACCCATTAAGAAGTGGATGAATACTTGTAATCCACAAAAAGTGGATAAATAATAAAAAGAATAAAAAGAATATAGAAAATATATTGTTATTGATGTAGCAGGAAATATCATTGGCCACGTATCTGTTGTACGTCTTAAATTTTATCAAGCATCACTAAAAATTAAAACATCTTGTGATAATTTTAATCATGGCCAAGTTGATATAGCACATCAAGATATTTGTCCATCCTGAATGAGGAATTGATTATATGATTGGTAACGAAAATATTCATGGTTGATTTTCTTATCCTATAAAAGGAATTGATCATTTAATTAGTAATGGGAATATTCGAGAATGAACTTAATAATAATTGGTATATTTAGTATAACAATATTATGAAGATGCTTTAATATGTTTAAATGATTTGTTCTTGTTATGTGTTTTAATATTCTTTTATGTTAACTTGTAAGTTACTTATTGTATATATATATATGGATGTTCATATTGTTGGATCTAAGATCTATGATGTAAATATATGTCTAACAGACATTGCTATAATACACATTATATTGAAAGATAAGAAATATTTTTTCTACTTGGCAACAAAAAAAAAGCTAATTCAATATCTGGTAGTCTAAGATTAATTGAAGGCTCCAGAGGAGCTAATATTTTACTACCTTGAGGAATAAAGTAATAGAGAATGTATTATTTTCTATTAAGTCACAAAGAAGTTTATTAAGTTTTAAATATATTCGTTTGAATAGATATTATATTGAGACAACAAATGAAAGAGACACTTAATACCTCTATATTACATTTATTATCTCAAGTAGAAAGTGTGTGTTGAAAAAAATATTACTCGTTCTGTTCTTAGAATTAAACTATACAAATATTAGAATAATTGAAACCCATAGTAAACCAGAAGTTTACTAATGATTTTAATGTTTGGCATGATCGGTTGGATCATCCTGGATCAATAATGATGCAAAAAATGATTGAAAATTTATCATTCATTGAAAAACCAGAAGATTTTTCAATCTAATAAATTTTATGTGCTACTTACTTCGAAGGCAAATAAATTATAAAGCTATCACCAGCTAAAGTTGGATTGAATTCCCTATGTTTTTGAATAACATTCAAGGTTATATGTGGATTCATAAATCCACCATGTCAACCATTTAGATATTTTATGGTTTTAATCGATGCATCGGCTAGATGGTCACATGTGTACTTTTTATCAGCTTGCAATTTGGCATTTGCAACCATTCATTCGCAAGCACATTTTCCTGATTATGTAATCAAGATTATTTGTATTGATAATGCTGGAGGATTTACATCTCAAACCTTTAATAGTGCATATTAGTTGGAATAACTATTGAACAGCATGTTGCTTATGTTTATACACAAAATGGTCTAGTAAAATTATTTATTAAACACTCCCAACTGATGGCAAGGCCGTTACTTATGAAATTCAAACTCCCAATGACTGCTTGGGGGCATGACATTTTGGATGCAGCAACATTTATATGCATCAGATCAAACGAGTTATTATAAATTCTCCCTATACAATTGGTTCATGGTCACGAATCAAATATTTCCTATCTAAGAATTTTTAGATGTGCGGTATATGTTTCAATTGCTCCACCACAATGCACAAAGATGGGTCCTCAAAGGAGATTAGGAATATATATTGGATACGAATCTCCATTTTTAATTAAATATTTAGAATTATCAATAGGAGATTTATTCATGACAAAGTTTGTCAATTGTCATATTGATGAAACAATTCTTCCAACAGTAGGGTGAAAAAACATAAGCAGCTGGAAAAAGAAAATTTCTTAGAATGAATATCATTATCTAGTTTTGATCCTCGCATAAATCAATATGAACTTGAAGTTCAAAAGATAATTATTTTGCAAAATATAGTAAATCAATTGACAAACGTATTTACTAACTTAAAAGGAATAACTAAACCTTATATACCAGCTGCAAATGCTTCTATTGGTATTGATGTCCTTGTAGGACAAGGCACGCTAAAAACATGAAAACCAATCGGTTCCAAAGATAAAATCCTCGAAAAAAAAAAGGAGCAAATATTTAAGATAGTCAGAAGGAGGAAATAAAGACTCTATAAGAGACCCCTGACATAATTGATAAACATTCCAGAAGAAATTTAGGTACCTAAAATCAATTAAAATAAAAAGATCTCAATCAATTATGTCATGATGAGAAAAGATGGAACCGGTAAATAAACGCAGACGATATGTTGTATATAATATAGAGCTCAATATTATGAAAGAAAAGTGAGGATCTTGAGCTTATATTTATTGAAGAATATAGACATAGAAAGGATTGGCCAATGTGGAAAGACGTAATTAAGGAGGAAATGTATTTATTTGCAAAATGTGAAGTTTTTGGACCTGTAGTCCATACACCAAATGGTGTAAAACCAGTGAGATATATACATGAGTATTTGTGCGAATACAAAATGAGAAAAATGAGATTATAAGATATAAAGCATGGCTTGTCGCACAAGGTTTTCTCTAAAAATCTAATATTGAAGATGAAGAGATAGTCTCTATGGTGGATACAATTACAATTCTATATTAACTAGTCTGGCAATAAATGAGAAAATTAAAATGCGTCTAATGAGTGTAGCTACAACCTATTTATATGGCTCATTTGATATCGATATCTATATGAAAATCTCTGAAGGATTTAAGTTGCCTGAAGCACAAAATTTGAATTCTCGAGAAATTTATTCGACCAAATTAAATAAATCTTTATATAGATTAAAGAAATCTAGACACATGTGGTATAATCACCTTAATGCATATTTATTGAAAAAAGGCTATAGAAATAATCCTATATGCCCATGTATTTTATAAAAGGGTTTAGATATGAATTTATTATAATTGTTTGTTTATGTTAATGACTTGAACATTATTGGAACTCTTGAAGAGTTATTAAAAGCCATGGATTACTTAAAGAGAGAATTTGAGATGAAAGACCTTGGAAAACATAAAGTTTTGTTTAGGTCTTTAGATTGAACACTTGGCAAATAGAATTTTTTTCCATTAATCAAATTATATCACAAAAATGCTAAAACGATTTTATATGGAAAAAGCATATCCATTGAGTTCACCAATGGTTGTAAGGTCATTAGATGTGAAAAAAGATCTTTTCCAACCTCGTGAGCATAATAAAGAACTTCTTGGTCCAGAAGTATTATATCTTATTGAAATTGGAGTACTAATGTATCTTGCTAGCAATACATGACTTGATATATCAATTGCTGTGAATTTATTAGCAAGATAGAGTTCTTCTCCAACTCAAAGACATTGGAATGGAATTAAACATATACTTCAATATCTCCGAGGAACAATGGATATAGGCTTATATTATTCAAATGAATCAAAATAAAATTTAATTTGTTATGTAGATGCAAGATATTTATTTGATCCACGCAAAGCTCGATCCCAAATATATTACTTGTTCACATATAAAGGTATGGCTATTTCATGACGTTTTATAAAACAAACTATAGTTGTTACTTCTTCTAACCATACAAAAATTTTAGCAACTCATGAGCAAGTCGTGAATATGTCTGGTTAAGATCTGTAACTCAACATATTCAAGAAACGTGTGGCTTGTCAACCAAGAAGAAAATTCCAACAATGTTATATGAGGATAATACTGCTTGCATAACACAGTTAAAGGAAGGATATATTAAAGGCAATTGAACAAAGCATACAGTTCGCCAAAATTCTTCTTCACTCATGATCTCCGAGAAAAGGTTGAAATTAGTGTTCAATAAATTCAGCCAAGTAATAATCTAGCAGATTTGTTCACTAAAGCCCTTCTTACTACAACATTTTGAAATGTTGGAATGCATCATTTTAAAGATCTCTATAATGCAGTCATCAAGGGGAGTAAAATACGCACTGTACTCTTTTCCTTCATCAAGGTTTTTCCCACTGGGTTTTTCTTGATAAGGTTTTTAATGAGGTAGTATTTCAAAAGTGTATTCTTGAAAAGATTATGTACTCTTTTTCCTTCATTCAAATTTTTTTCCCATGAGGTTTTTTCCTTGTAAGGTTTTAACGAAGCATATTCTTAATACAATGGATATTCAAGGGGGAGTGTTATGAATATTTTTGTGAATATCCATTTATGTTATCTATATCTAGATTTGATGTAAATTAGATTGGATTAAGATTTAATCCATCTAATCCCTAAGTGTTATCTTTATTTTGTAAATTCGATTTAGATAAGGGGTTATTAGCTTATAAATAGATTCTTTCACTTCATTTGTAAATATATACTTAAATAAAATCTTTTTACTCCCTCTAAATACTTTCTCTTATATTTCTCTTATAATTATTCTTTTACATTTATTTCATAACAATAATATTTTTTTTAAGATTTTAATTTTAAAATATTAATATTAAAATACTTTTTATATTTAATAATAAATGTAATATAAAATAATTAAATTGAGACGAATCAGACTCGAATCCAACTTAGATTTCAAAGTGTCAACAACTTGACCTAACCTATGAACACGTCTACATTTGATGGAAAACATAGAGTTATGATAAATTTTCTTTGTACGTTATAAATGTTGGTTAAATACTCATTTGGATAGGTAGTAGCAAATGACAATTTGATAATTATTGCAATATTATTCATTAATAGCAGTAATGTCATACATTCTCCGAATTCGAGTTAGCACAATCCCATGTTCAATCTTATTTTGACAAGAGTAAAAAAAATTAAAATCTTTAGATTCCAAGTTTAAATTCTCACATATATTAAAGTTTCATCCAATTTCAAATTTGAATTTTTCTCCAACTTTGTGCTAATGGTTATGTAATTTCTACTTATGTTAAACACTATTTGGTTATTATCTTAATTCCTACTTATATATAATTCTTAAAAAGAGACAAATTTATAGCTTTGCCAATGGCAAAATTTGACCATAGCAAATCTGATGCTAGAACAATGCCATATGTCATAAGCCAACCTTATATAGAGCTATGACAGGGTAGAACTCTCTAGGAGATTAAGTCCTTTGTACCCTCTGAGGAGATGTCCCCCTTTTAAACATTGCAATGGCACTTGGTGATGTCTTTAGAAATGCTTGTTAAGTCTTTAGGGGGAAAACCCTTCAGGGAAGGAATGCCTCCATCTCACATTTTGTAACGATTCTTCATGATATACTTGTAAAATCTCGTAAACTTTTTACAGGGGGTGAGCAATCAGTGGATTGTTGAGTTGCCTCACTGGTAAAGGTATGTTTGTAACGAACAATATAAGGCTGCTCCTATGGCTCGACAATGGAGCATCTTGGTTCTTTTGTACTTATCTCGATATTATTAAAACATTTCCTTTATGTGACTCCAATGGTTGTGTACATGGCATTCATTATGCCTTATAATTTTGATGTTGCGTTGCCTTAAACTATTTTATTGCTATTATTGATGTTTGTTCAAATATAAAACGTTATTGGTTGGCTTGTGTGGAAGCGTCCATCCAAGCGCCTCACAGACTATTACATACTTAAGCGAAGGTACGTAGTTCGTGATAGTTAGTATTAAAGCCCGATAGAGACGTGCTAAGTGAAAGAGCAAAAATGATGACCACGTAGAGTGCACCACAGAACCATCAGAGAATTGATGAGTTAATGGCCGCGGTGGCCATAATAAAGCTAAGATGGTCTCTTGTGAACGTATAAATGAAATTGAGACAGTTCAGCGAGAACTATCTAAGATGATAAATACCCTAAGTGATAAGACCAGGGATATGTTGGGCATTCTCCAAGGTGAGTTTGGAGAATTAAAAGCTAAAGTAAATCTCTTGATTATTTTTGCAAATCAAGAGATTGAGGGAAAAGAGCTAAAGTGCCACAGCCCAAGCAATACGAAGAGGCTAAAGATGCGAGGGAGTTGGAGAACTTCCTTTTTGATATTGAACAGTACTTCCAAAGTGATGACTGTATAGAGTTGGAGGAAGACAAAGTGGCGATGGCTGCAATATATCTTGCAAGTGATGCAAAGTTATGGTGGCATTCCAAATTTGTTGATGTCAAGTGTCACATCAACACTTGGGTGGACCTTAAGCGAGAGCTAAAGAATTAGTTTTTCCTTGAGAATGTAAAGTACAAGGCTCGACATAAATTGTGAGAGTTAACATAAATCAAGTCAGTGCAAGAATTTGTGAGAAACTTCACTACTCTAATGCTAGATACTAGGGACATGACTAAGAAAGATAAGTTGTTTTATTTTCTCGAGGGTTTGAAACCATGGGTGAAGACAAAGTTATAACGACAAAAGGTGCAAGGCGTGACTTTAACAATAATGGTTGCTAAACAACTTACTAATTATAGTGGTAACTAAAATAAAAGGAAAAACCTTGTATTAAGAATCAGTAGCTTGAACTATAACAATAGGGTGAAATTTCCAAGAGTTAGCAGACTCTCGAGTGAGGGAAGAGAAAGGAGACCACCTAAGTTGTGAGGCTTCTAACCTCGAGCCCCAATATCTTGTTTTCTTTGCAATAAACCTCATTGGGGAAACACCTCGATCAACATTGAGCAACTCTTAACATGATATGTACTACTAATGTGGAAACACCTCGACCCTAGACCCCAATTGAGGAAGTCAAGGAGGAACCAAAGCAAATGGGTTCAATTCAGTTCCTCAGTGCCCTACAAGTGCAACTAGAAAAGATGAAGAAAAAATCGAAACGAGGTCTGATGTATGTGGATGTGTTGTTGAATGATAAAAGGACCAAAGCCATGATAGACATAGGGGCCTCTGATACCTTCATCACCTCAAGAGAGGCAAAGAAATGCGGTCTCAAGGTTGAGAAAGACTTAAGGAAAATGAAAGTAGTTAACTCACCAACCTTAGCTATTATGGGGAACTACAAAGAGACGAAGATTAAGATTGGTTTTTGAGAGAGGAAGGTGAACATGACTCCTACCATTGTGGAAGACTTTGATTTTATTTTAGGCTTGGATTTTACGATAAAAGCGCAAGCCATCCCATTCTTTGTTGTGAGTTGCTTAATATTTTTTAAAGAACAACCTTGTATGGTACCAACTACAATTCTACCCAAGAGTGGGAAGAAAATCATAACAGCTATCCAATTCAAGAAGAGGATTAAAAAGGGAGAGCCTTCCTATGTAGCCATGCCCATCTACAAAGGCAGAGATAACACAAATCCTATACCTGATAAAGTGAAGTTGATTTTGAAAGAATTTCAAGATACTATGCCAGAACAGCTACCTAGGATCTTACCACCTCAACAAGTTATTGATCATGAGATAGAATTACTCTCGGGCATCAAGCCAATTACAAATAGGCTATACTAAATGGCTCCCCCAAAGCTAGTAGAGTTAAGGAAACAATTAGACTAGCTAATCCAAGCAAAATTCATTCGACCTTTAAAAGCACCTTTTAGGTCCTCGGTACTTTTCCAAAAAAAGCAAGATAGGAGTTTGCAGTTATGAGTAGATTAACAAGCTTTGAACAAAGTCACAGTAAAGAATAAATATCCAATTCTCGTTATAATAGATATTTTTGACCAACTAAGTTGTGCGAAGTACTTCTTTAAATTGGATTTGAGATCTGGCTACTATCAAATAAAAGTGGCAGATAAATATGAAGCGAAAACCACCTGCATAACGCGGTATGTTGCATTTGAATTTCTTGTTATGCCTTTTAGACTAACCAATGCTTCTACCACTTTTTGCACTTTGATGAATCAAGCTTTCTCTAATTATCTAGACAAGATCACTATAATATACCTGGATGACATTCTGGTGTACAATTCAACCTTAGAAGAACATCAAAGGCACTTGCAACAAGTCTTCCAAAGTTTGTGAGACAACCAATTGTATGTGAAAAGAGAAAAATAAGCATTCATGCAAACCCGAATTTAATTCCTCGGTCATATAATTAAGCAAGGTCACATCAAGATGAATATGCAAAAGGTGAAAGCTATCAAAGAGTGAGCAACCCTTAAGAATATGACAAAACTTTGCTCATTCTTAGGGCTAGCCAACTATTATCAAAGATTTATCGAAAAGGTATTCAAAAAGAACATTGGTACTTACAGAATTGCTCAAAAAATGACAAAAATGGGATTAGACACCTTAATGCCAAGAAGCTTTCGAAGATTTGAAGGAAGTGGTGATGACAGATCACGTCATAGCACTCGGAAACATTGAAAAACCTTTTGAAGTACAGATAGATGTGTCAAACTTTTCTCTTGGAGGCGTATTATTGCAAACAGGACCTTTAGTCGCATTTAAAGGTAAAAAATTAAACGAAGTTGAAAGGAGATACATGGCATAGGAAAAGAGCTCTTAGTTGTAATTCATTATTTACGAGCATGGTGACACTACTTGCTAGGGTCCCAATTTGTGGTTAAGATAAACAATACTGCAGTTAGTCACTACCTTACTCAATTGAAACTCAAAGCCCAACAAGCAAAATGGCAGGAGTTTTTAGTCAAGTTTGATTTCCATTTTGAACACAAGTTTGGAAAAGCTAATCAAGTGGTAGATGCACTCAACAAAAAGGTTGAATTCGTAGCTTTCAAGGTGATAACCCCTATCATAGCAAGTAGAGTAATTACAAGTATTCGCAACCCTATTGAAAAGAATATGAAAAGAGATCCCCAAACCATTATCATTATGAAATCAGTGGAAAGTAGAAGTCTAAGTATTCTTAGGTGGAAAATGAACTGCTACTAACAAAAGGGCCACAAATATTTGTTCCAAGAGTTTGAGTGTTGAGATCAAAGTTGATGCAGGAATGCCAAGACACTCCATGGGTAGGACATCCAAGTTGGCAACGCACTTTGGTATTATTGAAACAAGGTTATTACTGGCGCCATATGTGACAAGATGTGATAGATTATACCAAGACATGCCTTATTTGTTAACAAGACAAAGTGGAGAGACAGAAGCTAGTACCGAGCAGATTGTGGGTAAGCATTTCTCTTGACTTCATAGTAAGGCTCCCTAAAGTGAGAGATATAACGTGGTAGTAGATCATTTTTCAAAGTATTCTACATTTATCCCAATACAGAAGTTTGGCTTTGCAGAAAAAATAGCTCATACAATTTTCAAACATGTGGTAAATTATTGGGGCGTACCTAAAAGCATTATCAATGAAAAAGATCCAAGGTTTATTGGTTTTCTTTTTTTTAAAACAACTTTTCAAGCTATTAAGGTCAAAACTCAACATTTCTTCTAGTTATCATCCTTAGACAGATGGTCAAACGGAACGCTTCAATAGATTGTTTGAGGAATATTTACAACACTTTATATAGGCAAATTAGAAGAATTGGCCTAATCTACTAAATGTGGCTCAATTATGTTTCAACTTGTAGAAAAGTTTCGCCACATGTAGAACCCCTTTCAAAGTTGTCACTGGGCAACAACCTAAACTTCCCGACACCTCGGTGGGCTCTTATAGCAAAAAAAGCCCTCAAGCCTTTAACTTTGCTAAAGAGTGAAAACAGAACACTAAGATCTTCCGATCTTATTTAGAGAAGGCCTCTAACCACATGAAGAGGTGGGCAGACAAAGGTCGAAAAAATCAACACTTTAAGGTAAAGGACCTTGTGCTAGGGAAATTGGTACCCAAATAACTCAAATTCTTAAGAAAAAGAGATAGACGACTAGCGCAAAAGTATGAAGGCCCCGTACAAATTACGGCTAAGTTGGGAAAGACCTCCTACAAGATTGATCGATCCAAGTGGATGAAGGTGTATCCAATATTTCACGTTAGCAATCTGAAGTTGTTCCATGCAAATGCAAGCAAGAGTCAAATTACGAGGACTACCATCACCACTAAGCCACCATCACAATGCCGAGTAGAAAATGCAAAGAGATTTACCATAATCAACCGATTGCCAACATAAGAGTACTTAGTGGAATGGAAAGGTTTGGGGACAAATGAAATCACCTAAGAGATAGAAGCTGACCTTAACGTCTTCAAGTAGAAAATTAAAGAGTTCCAAGTCAACTAGTCAACAAGGACATTGATAGATTGAGTGGGGGAGGATGTCATGAGCCAACTTTGTATAGGGCTATGGCAAGGAAGAAGCGTCTAACAAACTAAGTCTTTTGTACCCTCAAGGGATATGTGTAGTACCCCGTATTTTTTATACGATAGCTAATAAAGTTTACAAATGCCAATTGAGATTGATTACTGAGTTAAAAGGGTAATTAAAAAGTGAATCTATGAAATCTCAGTCTCCATAGGCACATAACTAGAAGTAGACTCGATAATGTGGACCAAGGGTAATTTCGTAATTTCCCTTGGTGAGCTCCTACAAGTGGGTTTTTTTTATGCTATTAAGGTCTAAATAGGCCTAAGGAATGAATGAATTATGTATAATGATGAAAACACGAAGAAAACTAGAGGTGGCAATATTTTTCACAACAGGGGTAAAATGGTCATTTTGCACCCAGAGTTAAAATTTTAAGTTTTCATAAACCCAAGTAGTTCAGATCATTGTGGACCTTGTCCTAGTGTCAAAAGAATAAAAAGATTTCACAAAGGATTGGAGAAGAACAAGTTAACTTGCTAAAGGGCTTTTTTATAATTTCTAAGGGAGTTGGATAAGTTTGAGCTATAAATATCTTCTCCTTCCAACATCTTTTTCAATTTCCAGTAGCTTCTTCTCCTTCTTCTTCTTCCATCTCACGTTGCTTCCATCCTCCATGGAAGCATGGTATGAAAACTTCATAACTTTCTCTCTCTAGCTCTAATTTTCATACCTTTGTGCCCTTTTGACTAGAACTCTTATGCTCTTTCACTCTCTCACTTTAAAATCCTCAAAAAGTCATTGTTCAACACTTTCTCTCACTAGTTGGAGGTTTAGAGAGAGAAAGAGAGATTTTTCATATTTGTTTGGAAGCTATTGGAAGAGAATTCAACTACAAAGAAACCCTAAGGTGAGTGATGAACTAGGCTTGGTTTTAAGTTGTTGATAATGGCTAGTAATTAGGATTATGAGCTATTTTATTGTTGAGTTATTTACTCATTTTTAGTGTGATTAGAGTAGTGCAAGGAATAGCCATTTGATATAGTTGGAAGGCAATTAGGAATGACTAGAAGAATTTGAATTAGAAACTAGCTTTTGGAGTGATATTAATGTAAATTGGATTAGTTGTGATGTTGTGTGTGTATAGGTTCCAACAAGGCCTCACTTGCCCATTTGAACCATTAGTGGAGGTTAGAGTCGATTAGAGGTT
>NC_030854.1:19942438-19977439 GCF_000208745.1 Theobroma cacao | reverse complement strand
ACGCGAATTCCCCTTTGAATTTTTCTAGTTTCCCTTTGTTTTCTTTCTTTTCTTCCTTTCCTCTCTATTTCCTCTCTTGTTCTTCCTTATGGCTGGCCATCACTTAAAATGGGGTTTAAGTGGGCTGACTTTTCATTAAAACAATATTAAACTATTTTAAAAATGCCATGTGTCACTTTCCCATTGGTCTGTTTTTAAAATTTAATCCATTTGTTTTCAAATTTTCACCATACACTTGTCCCACATATCCATAGCGTAGATAAAATTCTCAGACTTATCCAAAGTCTTGGTGGATTAATTTTTGAAATTTACACTTTTGCCCCCGTAAAAGTCAAAAATTACATTTTTACCCAAAAAACTGAAAAATTGCCCATAGACATATTTTTCATCCCTTATACTCATAGCATTCTCCAATTTGTCAAATGTGATCTAAATTCTCTCAAAATCTCAAATTTTGTCTACGAGTGGAAAAATTACGATTTTGCCCCTAAACATCAAAATTTTCAATTTTTCCCCAAATGAACCCTCGAACTCCGAACAATCATTTTTAGTCATTCCTTGACTATAAAATGTTAAATTTCATTCTACGATTCCTATTTGAACTAGTTCAAGGTTCAATCAATTCAAGTGTATCGTTTGGTATAATACCGAGTTTCGTCTATTCTTAGGGACTTTCCTAGTATAATAACATGCTACTCAATGCATGTATGTTATGACATGTATTTATAGGGTCGGGTTTTACATATATGGTTGTAATGCATGTGAAATTTTGGCATGGTGAACTTTGGAAACTTTTGAGCATTTCATGTTGAAATTGGCATGATGAATCTTGAAAATGTCCCATTTTCTTACAAATTGAGTTCATTGCAACACCAAATGGATATTTGATGCAAATGAGGTCCTTTTTACACTTAGGTGCCCTGCTTCTCACTGCAACGAGAAAGCATTCTCGCTGCAGCGAGAAACATTCTGTTTTGGCAACAGAAAACTCGCTACAGCGAAAATAAATCTCACTGCAGCGAGAAACTCTCAGGTTTTGGTGCAGTATGTTCACTTTGATGAAGCTTTTGGCCATGTTCCCTTCCGAACTGGGAAAAGTGGTAAACATAAAAGTTGTAGCCCTGCCTCTTAGGTTTCTAATGGTTTAAAAATCAAGGCAATTGAACGCCTGTAATGGGAGATATTCCAGAAAAACTGAAACACATGCAAACTGATACTATTTCTCGCTGCAGCGAGAAACATTCTATCCTACATACCCTAGTCGATTTTTGACATATTTTTCACCCATTTAAGTTCATGGATTGATCATGGGTTTGTGAAACCCTATGAGGGCATTAATCAAGGTTTAAAATGAGGGGTTTTTAGTAAGAAATTAAATCAAGTGCATTGTTTTTGAAACAAGTGCATCATGATTTCCAAATTCTTCCTATCAATTTCTTGTTCCCTTATTATGTTCACTCACTGAGTTTTATACTCACGTTTTTAAAATTCATCTTGTCAGATTTAGAGGCAGTTGGGACCTAGATTGAGTCGCACACATATGCTCGCTTTCTTGTTAGGTACTATGGCATCTCAGTAACGATACCTTCACTTAAAGTCACTCCGCTGATGGTTGAGAGTCTTTAATCTGTGTACATGTATATGAAATGTAAACTACTAGGAGTCATGTTATAAATGAAGTATGTATATGTTGGATTGATGATAATGCTTTATGAGATGACAATGAATGATAATTCTTTGAGATAATACAAATATGAATATTCAATTGCTATAAATTATTACTAAAACATTCATCATTGAGAACTAAAATATGTAGTTTTAGAAATGATGGTTGGGATTAATGATCGGGATTTCATAAATAGGCTTGCTTGGCTTAGTGGGCTATGCTCATTGGGCCCATGCGTCGATCATAACCTAGAATTTGGGTTGTGACAATATGTCCCCCTTTTAAACATTGTAATGGCACTAGGTGATGTCTTTGGAAATGCTTGTTAAGTCTTTAGAAGGAAGACCCTTTAAGGAAAGAATGACCTATCTCACGCTTTATAACAGTTCTTGGTAATATACTTGTAAAATCTCACAAACTCTTTATAATGGGTGAGTAGTCGGCGAATTGTTAGGCTGCCTCATTGGTAAAGCTATGTTTGTAGTGAACCATCTAGGGCTACCTTTATAGCTCGACAATAGAGCGTCTTGGTCCCTTTGTACTTATCTCAATATTAATAAAACATTTCCTTTATGTGGCTTTAATGCTTGTGTACATGGCATTCGTTATACTTTATGATTTAAATGTTGCATTGCCTTAAACTAATTTGTGGCTTTTATTGATATTTGTTCAAATATAAACAAGTTATTGGCTAGCTTGTGTGGAAGTGTCCATCCAAGCATTGCAAGAACTATCGCATACTTAAACAAAGGAGTTTAGTTCGTGACACCATGCCTTGGCAAGAGATACTACTGCTGGCCTTGTCGTCAATTTTGTCTCGTCGGCTACTAATAAAGAAATGGAAATATTAAAAAGAAAGGAAAAAAGGAAAAAGGAAAAAAAAATAGCAATGAAAAGAACTAATTGCTTTAAATTTTCATAAGAAATTATAAGATTGTATGTCCTCGCCATCACAACATGTGAAATTAAAATGACACATGACAAGTTCATATGGTATTTTTAATGATAAGTGGAAGCCAATTAAATATTAATTACCTATTTTTCCTTTATTGAATCACTTTGAATAGTTGAGATTCTTAATCAATATAAATCTTAAATTGGTGTTAAGTCATACATTAAAACTAAAAGTAGTGGTCCTAAATTGTTTGATAAAAAGTTAAGCTACAATGCAACAATTTTAGGAATTTCTTTCGTATCACAATTTTCAATTTTTATAATTTTTTCAGGTCAACATTTTTGACAGAGATTTGAATCATATAATGATTGGTTTCCTTAATTTTAACAAAATTTGAAAGTTTAATAGATAATTTAAATCCAAATAAAAAAAATTTGATTAGATTTCACAAAATGTAAGTTGTATGAATAAAAATAGAATTTCGAGAAAGAATAATGGTCAAAATTGCATTTTACCACAAAGTTCTGTAATAAGTAAAGAATTTTAGAAGATCAAGGGTGAATACATAGAAGGATGAAATTTCGTACTGGACAAAAAGGACAAACTTTTTAGGTTAAGAGGGCCAAATAAGCATAAGTTAAAAAATTGAAAATTTTCTAAAGGAAGAAAATAGGAGTAAGAAAGCCTCCATCCTAGTTATTATGACGAGTAGGATATTCATTATTTTTGACGTATTTTAATTTGAATTATATTATTGGATAGGGTATTCGAACTTTATAAATATCAATTAATTTTTTGAATTGTTACTCGAATTTGTACCTAGATAGCTTAGATAACTTTTTAAATACTTATATCCGTTAAATATCTAATTAAAATAAATTAGATATTATGAATATTATTAATAAAAATTAAATTGATAAATTAAAATTAATTTATAAAAAATAAATTAAAATTTAAAATCATATTTAGAACAATTAGTAAATTTTAGTAAGTATTAAATTAATTAAATGAAATTTATAAACAAAAATTAATTTATATAAAATTAAATTTTAATATTAAAAAATCATTGTTTATAATCAAGTTCACATTGTAAGTACCTCATGATCACTACTTGAACCATACTTGAAGGCGTGATAGAGTATGACAAACCAATTATAAGATAGTAGTTTTATTACGTGAACCCTTTCTGAACCCTAAAAACCCTAAGACGACTATCTAAAATTTACCCGAAGGTGTGGCATGAGTATAACAAACCAATTATAGGGTAATAGTTTTACTACCTAAATCCTATCCAAAACCAATTATAAGTACCCTAATTTTAATCAACCCGATTACAAAATACATTGACATCGTTACATGGTCCAGATCCATCATTTTTCTTAATTTACTTCCACCACAATTTGGCTAATTATTTGGCATCCTAAGGAGTTACTGATTTGGAAAAAATAGCAAGTGTTTACTGTTCATGGGCTGTAAGGAAAATTGTCGTAATGTCCACAAAACTGACTATGTAAGATCAATATCAACATCATAAGCATAGGAGTAATTCATGGAAGAAAAAACTTAACATCTTTTAACCAAAGATCCTCCCTGGGTTTTGTACTTGAGAAATGTTTACTTCAGTTTATTTACTGCCATAAGTGGAAACACCAATCCTGTAGAGTGTAGGAGTAATAATTGATTTTTCTTTGCAATTATGCGACAAATGCTGTTGATCTCATTTAAATGAAGCATGCAGCAAATAAATGTGATCCATTATTATCTCAAGTACTTTAATACTGAGACCCACCACTAAGCCTTTTCATATAAGCACTGCCCAAACACAGCCCTGTGGTGGCAGGGGTCAATTTCGTAGGTCTCCAATAAGCCGACATAAGTTTAAATGTAGCTCCTCCAGCACAAGCTAAATACCTTAGCTGCCACGCCCAACCTATAGACAGCTATCAAACATAGAGACCTGCCATCTTTTCAAGTCCCAACCATGAAATGTATTCAGATTGATAGACAAAAGCCCAGTCTCTAGTGACAGCTGGTGCTCCTTTCTTTTTAGGCCACAGGCTTTATTATAACAAGCTTTATGGTCTGCTGGGTCTTTTAATTTTAGTGAATACTTGCCTTTAAAAATTGGAAAAGAGAGAAACATTGATAAAACACCATCGAGCCACCCCGTTGGCTTCACACTTGTGTGTTTTTTCTAAAGAGTGTAGACAAACATTTTTGCTGTGGGCGTGGGATTTTCTTGCATAGAGATTCCAATCGGATTAATATCTCTTTTTGACCTTACAAAAGGTTAAGAAGAACGCAGAGGAATCTTTGCTGATCTACAAACATGCCTCACTTTCTTTCATAAAAAAAAACAAAAGCAAAAAGCACGAGGCTCCTAGTGAGAAAAGCATACATAAAGAGAACAAAAATTTCTAGCGCCCATGGCTGTCAATGTTACCTCTTTGCAATCACCGGTTGTGAAGAGAAATCTCTGTACCCTTTTCTCTAACAATTACTAATGATCAGTTCAGAAATGAAATTATACTTTTCCCGTGTTAGAGAAATCCAAAAACTTCCCAAATTCCAAATGGGTAGTGTACTAATTGTATCTAGTCTTTTTTCCTTTATAAGACTCCAAGAGTATTTTTGCTTCAAAGTCCCAGCAGGATGTAGTAAACCATTGTTATAGGAAGGGCAATCAGCATTCCGAATATGACCCTGAACAAAATTAGGAATGAAGAATTTCAGCTTCACATCATGACTTATAAGCATCATTATCCATAATGACATACTAACATTAATAATTACATTGATTCAATTACCCAAAAAAAAAAAAGGAAAAAGAAAAGCATACATAATTGCATGCAATAAACATGAAAGCTTATATCTTTGGACTTGGACCACCACCATATTCTCGGCCGGACCACTAGCACATAAGATTAAAGCTTATATCTTGACAAATAGAGACATGCACGTCAGTACAAGTCATGCACGCATGAAAGAGTTTTGCATATGACAAGTTAAGGAGTTTAGATAAAAGTTTGTTACGCACCCTGTGCTCAATATGTCAGGGTGAACATTGTATTCTTTTGCAAAGACGAAAGGGACAATCCCTTGTGGAAGAGCCGCCTGAAAATTCAAACAATTCAAAGATCTGAATCAGATCGACTTGACAGGGTAGAAAACCGGCCAAACAAGGTTAATACAAGAGACCACTATTACCTGCACAATTGCGATGCGCAGTAGGACACCTCTCAATCCAACAGCGATCGAGGCAGCAGCCATGACTGCAGGACCTGTTAGGAATCGAACTGCCATGGCAAAGGCTGCAATTGTGTTTCCACATGCAATAATCCTCGGCTGAAGTGCCATGAATAAACCTGCGACCCAAAATCTTAGCTTCTTGAGAAGAATCAAGCAATAATACAAATTGACAACAGTTTTACCAACTAAAATGCCTTGATATCTTCCATACACAGAAACCTCAATTAAGTTGATCATTGACTTACCAAGACTAAACATTGCCATTCCAAGACCTGCATCAGAAAGAATAGATATTGAACGAGCAATTATAGCAGGCATCTGAATATCCCATCTGCAAAAATGCAAAGAGCCATTAAAATTTTGTATAAATGGATCAGAAAAATACACTTCAAAGGAAAAGGTTATGTAGTTTTACACACTTGAACGAAACGAGAGACCAGGTGAGGCCAATGAGACTCGAATAAGTATTGGGATTCCTGATTAGCTTTCGCCACACCATGATGAGGATGAGTCTGGTCATAACACTAGCAGGAGGCATAGCAGATGGCTTTGTTTCAGCATGAGCACTAGCCTTGGGGTGGAGTTCAGTTGTGGAGCTTGAACCGAGCTTGGAAAGCACTGGTCCTTCACGGTCAACCCCATTTGTAAGTTGTTTATTACCAAAGCTAAATTCATCTCTACCATACTCATCATAGTCTGGAAGTCAAAAAAAAAATAAACATAAATTATTGTTAATACAACAAAAGAAAATGACATGAGAGGAAAGCATTATTAGAGTGATGACAAATACGACCACAAGAAAACACTCCGTGGATCAAAAGAAAGAAGAACAAGATCATCGAGGAGGAGAAAGGCGAAAAGAAAAAGAGGCAACAAACAACCAACCAGCCCCACTTGATGCACAACGGAAAAAAGCATTCTCCAATCCCAAACCCTCATTCAACAAGACAAATACAGTTACCCCAATAAACAGAACATTCTAATAAAACAAAAATGCAACTCATTCACGTCCAATACTATAAAACCACATTCACAACATCCAAGAAACAATCAAGACTAAAGATAGCAAATAACAAATAACCTTAAAGTTTAGTGTTGGAAATTGCCAAATCCTAATGCCCCTCAATGCAAAATCACAGTCAGAACAAGTAGTAAACGAAAACGACCAAAAAATACCGAAACCCAAACTACACTTTGAAAGGTTAACGTTGATACCTTTTTGGTGAGCTACCCCACCAAGATCATTCCCATACTCTCCTCCCCTGAAAACATGAATCCCACCTTCTGATACAGGAGAAGCGCTTGAACTCCAAACAAACATATGCAAATCCTTGCCACTATCAGTTCCATTTGCCTTCTTCTTGGCACCTGGTCCAGTCACTGGAGAAAAGATTCCAGCACTAGTTGGAGCAGGATAAGCATTTCCATTTGCTCTCCCTGGATTACCAAATACCCCAAGTCCGTTCTCTTCATCGAAACCCAAGTTCCCAAAGTTCGATTGTCTTGGACTCACATTGCTTATGTTTTTTCCATTCACCATTGAGTAGAAATCAGTGTGGTTGAAGCTGGATCCTCTTGGAGTAGGATTTCTTGATGATTGGAGGGAGTAAATTTCCGCATTTGTCAAATTTGATGGTCTTGGGGTTAAAGAGACGCCTGAGTTCGGACCGTGTGATCGGCGAGAAAAAATTTCCGAGCGAGAACTAGTAGATTTTCTAACAGTGACATGGAGTTTCCCGTCTTCCCCAACTTCGGCATCGGTTTGCAATGGCTCTTTCCCATCCAGGGAAATGATATCAGAATCAACTTTGAAGGAAATGATAGAGCCAGCAGTATCTGGGAATTGCTCAGCTATGAGAAGTCTAGCTCCTCTGTATTCAAAGAGAAAGAGCATCAACGTGTACCAAATTATGCATTGAAGAACGACTATTTGGACCATTAAGCTCCCTGAATTTTCTCCATACATTCCTTTCAACAAAGGGATGCCCATGACAAGAGTGTTTGGAAGAGTAGAGAGCGAAAATAAGGTGATGGACCATTCCAGGGAACCTCTTGAGCTAGTTCTTGACCAGATAGCCAACACAACCAAGACTATGATCTTTTGGAGAGTGTCCGCTGCTATGAACCTCAAGTTCATAGCGTATGGATTGTTGGTAGATATGAAATGGAAAGAAAGTAGAGGCACTGCAAATAAAGCAACGAACCGATTGATGCCAGAGCATTGGTCAGAGCTGAAGATTTTCCACCATTTCACAGAGCCATATGCTAAGATCATAGCCACATAAAGCGGCACCACGGCAGTAAGGACATGGTAGAGGTCTGTGGCACTGATCATTGTGTATTGCAAAAGAAACCCAGATGACAAATATATATATAGGGCTAATATGTAAAACCCAGATATAATTTCACACGAGAACGAAGAAGGAATGCACTTTGTATGATTCTTCTCACAG
Source organism: Theobroma cacao (assembly GCF_000208745.1). NCBI lineage: Eukaryota > Viridiplantae > Streptophyta > Magnoliopsida > Malvales > Malvaceae > Theobroma > Theobroma cacao. The sequence continues at coordinate 19,969,176 of NC_030854.1, read as the reverse complement.
TTTTCAGGGATTTTCTTGGTGAGAAAGTGGAAAAGAGAATGGCAGGAAAATGACTATAACCAGAAAAGGGAAAAGAACCCCAAAAAAAATCAGCCCATTATCATATTCTGGTCAAGAGATAATTAAAACTAAGAAACGAAAAAAAGAAGTCAGAACACAACTGATAATGGTCACCGGAAAATGGTTTCCCGGCGAGAGAGAACAGAGAGAGGAGAGTGGGAGAAAACAGGGAAGTGAAGGAGTTATATTTAAGGGAGTTGATGGCAGACAAGGATATAAAAGCAGGGGGCTTTTTTAAGAAGCCTTTGTGCGGTAGTCTAGTAGTGTATAACTGTCTTTTTTGACAAAGATAGCAGGGGTATCAGAGACGAAAAAGTGTACAGCGTGGAAGTTGCGGGTGAGAGAAATGAGAAGGGAGGGAGGAAATGACCAAACTGCATCAGGAGAGAAAAGGAAAGAAGAGGAACAAAAGTAAAGCCAGAGAGCTTCTAAAGATTCTCTTTTATCATTTCTAGAGTACAACTACTTTTATTGGTCTGTGCACATAGAGAAATGACATGATAAATGTTATTTCCTCCTTTCTTCTGTGTGGGACGAAAGAAAGAAAATTTATTATGGGAGTTCTTGCTTCTCAATTCTTCTTAATAGTAGAGATTTTGTTCTTCGTGTATTTTTCAACAACGGCACATGCCCTCGCTGTTGTTATTATTTTACCCTTATCATTTTTTTAAAAAAATAACTTCTTAAATTATTGAAAAAATTTAAATAATTTTTTACACTTATATTGTTTTTAATTAAATTTTTATATTTTTATCTTTAATCAAATAGATCTTTATAATTTTTTTTTTCAAAAAGCATCAAATTCATTCATAAAGATGAGAAAAAACCCCTCCACCATTGCAAAGAACAAAATCACATAGTTTTGAATCATATATCAATCCTATTTACCTATATACGTTTCCGAAACCTCTTCCGAGAAACAAAGGGAACCATACGTCTATACAAACCAAGACCAAAAAGGACCACTGCAGTCATCCCTCCTAAACAAAAAATCCCGAGGGGTTGCAGACACTCAAGAACTTGCCTATAAATTCCTACATCAAAAGAGACCTGCTCTCCCAATCTAGTAAAAACAAGGGAGGCATCATTACAAAACTTAAACAAAACACAGATCCGAAGAAACGGGGCTTATTTACCACCATAAGCCCCGACTTGACTCAAACTAGAGATTAGACACAATCAAACCTTACCACCACTTAACCAAGATATAAGAGGGAATTAGTACACTCTTAAAATCTCACTCCGAAGATGGATGGCGGCTTTAACCTATGTGTCATCTTCTTGGTTTGCCTCTTTCAATGAATGTCTGATCTCCCATATAGCACTCATCTCCTTTAACCTTTCAATCTGAATAATCCAATATCTCAACCTCCACGACGCACTCATTGGATCTTTAATTCATTTAATAACGTTGCACGCATCAATTTCAATCAGCAAAGAGTGATTGTCTTTCCATCTTGAGGTTGAGAAGATAAAAAATGCATCATTCACTGCGAGAACTTTAATAATAGTAGAATTAGCAATACCAATCAGTTTGGAGAAAGTGATTAACACCTCCCCCTTCTCATTCCTCAAAATGCCCCCAATTCCAGCTGGTCCAAGTCAACCTTAGGCCGTTCCATCGACAATAAATTTCAGTTGACCCTACCTTGGTTTCTTTCATATTATACCTTTTCTTTCCTTTGCTTTCTTTTTACCATAACATCTAGCATCGGGGAACATAAAAATAGTCAAAACAAAAGGATACTCACCAGGCCACTTAGCATTAGCCTAAGAAGCCACTCTTATCTTAGCAGTCTCTCAACACTGTGTACTATCCCAAACTTTACCAGTGAAGACAACGTCATGACGAACCTTTCAAATTGTCCACAAAATCGTAAAATAAGCCATTCTCCAAGTTCTTTCATTCGCATATCCCAAGTGACAATCGTTCCAAGACTCAAAGAATGATTTAACATTACTAAGAGCAATCCACTGATAACAAAATAAATCACACCACCAAGCCCACACCTTCCACGTTTCAGAGAAAAAAATAAACAAGTGATTGGCAAATTCTATCTCTTTGTTGCACAACACACAAACACTCTAGTTATCCTGCAGCAATCCTTTACCTACCAGTTTGTCCTTCACCTTAATTTTTTCATGGAGAAGTTGCCACACAAAAGCCTCAATTCTATGTGGTGCAAGGCCAACCCAAACATTTTTCCATACGTTGTCTCTCTTTTCAATGCATGCCATCAATCTCTTGTAGAAGGATTTTAAAGAATACAGACCATTAGTTCACTCTTCCATACCATCTCATCTTTTAGGTTTTTGCTTATCTGGATATCTTTAAGTAAGTTTCCAAGCTGATCCCATTGAGCAGCTTCCAATCGAAAAGATTCCTTCTCAAGGAATATCCCATCTCCACACATTCTCCTCATATCTTCCATAATCTGCAATTCTTCTATCTTTGTTGTTGGCCAGCGCAAAAATCCTCGAAAAGATTTGAGCCAAAGTGCCATTTTCAATCCACTCGTCAGTCCAAAAGTGGATATTTTCACCATTTCTAACAACTAAACCAAGGTTAAAGCTTAGAACATTGATTTGAGCATGGAGATTCTACCATTAAAAGATAGCATTTTAAACTTCCATTTTACCAATTTTCCTTCCATTTTCTCAATGATCGAATTCCAAAAAGCCATGGAGTTATGATTAACCCTCAATAGGAGTCCTAAACAGGTAGTTGGGACCTTTCCTACCTAGCACTCAATCAAAGCAACTTGGTTTTGAACCAACACACTTTCAATTTCAATCCCAATGAGGTGACTTTTCTTAAAGTTAATACTCAATCCTGACACACTTTGAAAACACTTGAGAATTCTTTTCACTACTAAGATATCATCCATTCTAGAATTGCAAAAAAATACTATGTCATCTACAAACTGCAGATGAGAAATCTTAAGCTCTTGTGTCCCTATTCTGATCTCTTCACAGATTCCCATCTGCTTAGCTCTTTTAATCATATTGCTCAGCACCTCAACAGTGATATTAAACAAGAACGGGGACAAAGGGCAATCTTGTCTAAGCTTTCTTTTCATTCCAAATTGTCTTGTTGGATTACCATTAACTAACACCGAGACCCTCGTCGTACTCATTCACTCCTTAATCCATGATCTCCATCTCTCTCCAAAGCCGATTATAAATATATTTTTATAATTAACGATTAATTAATTGTTATTACTCACAATATCACTCATAATTTTTATATCCACATGACATTAATGTGTAGGGTGAAATACTTCATGATCATGTCACTATATTACATCAATACGGCATGCCATCATTCATTATAATATGTCAACATTTTACGTTAACGTTATGTAACATAGAATGATAAGTAACATTTTAACTAATGAAAGTTAGTCAATTATTAATTATAAAAGTTTATTTGATTTAAATAAAAGTAAGACTTAATTAAATTCAATAAAAAATAAAAATATATTTTAATTTTCTTAAATAGTTTAGGAATATGCTAGTTTTTTTATTTATTTTTTGCCGAGAGTTAAAAATTGATTTTGGTATTACTTTATATTAAATTTTAAATCTTTTTTTATAAAATTTATGCATTATAATTTTAATGTCAAGATTTAAATTAAAAATTATGGAAAAATTAAAATATAAAAACTGTAAAAGTATTAGATGTAAAAAGAAGACCTAATTTTGATACATCAAGAAAAAATGAACAAAAAAGAGGAGTATACTTTTCAAAACAATATTATTATGCCTTTCTTTTTCTTTTGTATACTATTTCTCTATGCATTGCAAAATTTTCATAAAGGAAAAAAAGTAATGTTAGACCAATTGGTCTGTATTCATAGTTTTAAGATATTATACTTTGTTATACACAGAAAAAATATGAGGTCTAATTGTAAAGTTTAACTTTAAAAATTTGAACAAAAAAATAAATTTTAGAATTTTTTAAAAAGGTAAAATTATATCATGCTAAAGATTAAGAAGTTATATTCTTACTTTATTTTCCTTTTAAATAATTAAAAAAATTTTAATAATTAAAAATATTTATCTCCAAAAAATGCTTTGGCTTTGGATTCTGAAAGTGGTGTTAGAAAGCAATGTGGAGCCAAACTAAAGGTGCTATTAAAAATATTCATCTTCTAAGTGCTTTTACAGCTTCAAAAATCTCTCACAAGGTGGATATATTGCTAATTTTAAACATTAAAAAGGAATAAGGAACTTAATGACAAGGCCTTGAAATACTTGAAGAATTTGATCATTCGGCTCGTACTTGTTGTTTTCAGTGTTGTGATGCTCCTCTTTACAAAGAAACCTCAATTTAAGCCTGAAATCCACTTTCCCTAGCTCTAAGTCAACTCTCGGACAATGCAATTTTTGCATTTTTATTTGAGCTTCATTCAGAGTTGTTGACTTTTTATGATCAACAGACTGTTTTGAAGAAAAATGAAGATTTGGAAACAGAAGAGATGGATTTTTTTAAAGAGAGAACAATTTACACTACTTGTATTTTATTTTCATGGAGCTTTTATACAACAGAATTTGAAATTATAAACTACCCAAGTGTAGATCTAGCTTTGGGAATCACGTACACGAGAATATAGGATCAAGAACTAACAAAGCATAGAAATCAAGTATGTTTACTGTGAATTACAGCGGCTACAATCAATAGAGAATGAAAATGACCGTTAGGCCTTGAAGAAAACAATCAAAATGACATCAAATCCTAATGTTTAGAAAATAAGAACATACTAACATGGCAAAACGACAACCTAAGAAGACGTTTTTGCCTTACACATTTAACAACTAATTAAAACGACATCACAACAAGTCATATGAGTAACAATAAATTGGTAAAGGTAAAAACTCCCCATTTTGTAATTAGGATTCGCTTCCTTTCTTCTTCCAACAACTATTCTTTCCTTCCAATTTCTTGCTACTCAACCACTTCTGATTTAGTCAAGTTAATGATTATTTTTCAACACATCCCCATAATCATTTACATGATAAACACCTAGACCTGATCTTAGTAATTCAAACTTTTCTTGATTTAATCCTTTAGTAAAAATATCAACAAGTTGTTCTTCAGTTGGACAATTGTGACACCTTGACCTTTATAGACTTGTAGATAGAAGTAGACGCGATATCCCTAATCATGGGTAATTTTGTCATTTCTTTAGTGAGCCCCTAAAAGTAAGTTTTAAACAATGTTAAGGCCTAAGTAGGCCTAAGGCATAAATGAATGATGAAATACAGATAAAATGACAAAGAAAATAAAAATAATGATGATTCCCGAGGTTGGGGCAAAATGGTCATTTTTCATCTTGGGTTAAAATTTTAAGTTCCGTGAACCCCGAGCATTTCTAAACCATTATGTACCTTGTCCTAGTGTCAAAAGAGTAAAAAGATTGCATAAAAGATTAGAGGAGAACAAGTTAACTTGTGAAGGCATTTTGGTAATTTAAGTGGAGTGGATAAGCTTGAGCTATAAATATCATCTTCCAACAGCTTCTTCTCCCATTTTTCAGCAGCTTCTTCTTTTTCTTCCTTCTTCTCTTTCACGTAGCTTTCATCCTCCATGGAAGCTTGATATGAAACCTCCATAACCTCTCTCAAAATAGCTCAAATTTTCAAGTTTTTGTGCACTTTTGCATCGAACCCTTGTGCTCTTTCACCCTCTCACTTTAAAAACCCTCCAAAGTCTTAAACCAATACTTTCTCTCACTAGTTAGGTGTTTTAGAGAGAGAAAAAAGACTTTTTATAATAGTTTGGGAATTCTTGAGGAGGAAGACTTTTTATAATAGTTTGGGAATTCTTGAGGAGGAATCCAATTACAAATCTAACAAGGTGAGTGGTGAAATTGAGTTGATATTTTAGTTATTGATATTGTCTAGTAATTTGACTTGTGAGTGTTTTATTGTTGAGATTGATTAATCATTCTTAGTGTGACTAGAGTAGTGTAAATAATAGCCATTTAGTGGTAGATAGGAAGGGCTATTGAAGCTTGACTTGGAAAATAGCTTTGGAGCAATATTAATGTAAATTGGATTGGCTGTAATGTTTTTGGTGTGTAACAGGTTCCAACGAGGCCCCTCAACCCCAATTGGACCATTAGGGAAGTTAGAGCCGATTAGAGGTTCAACAAAATATCGATGAGTGAACTTGCATTTTAAAATCACTTTGGGAGATATATTGTATTTATATGAAACGTTTGAATAATTTATTCCAACTTTTCTTTAAAAATGTGTGCCGGGGAACAAGCCCTTGATAAATTGTTTTGATGTTGTGAAAATGTGAACTATGTAAAAAGGACGAACCTATGTGCTCTTACATCATGTTGATATATATATATATATACATACGAATATGTGTTGTGCATTGATGAATAACATTGTGTAATGATATTGACCCAGCTATGTGTGAGTGGGAGTGCACATAAGTCGATGCTGACCCAACTATGTGCGAGTGGGAGTACGTATAAGCCGATGATGACTCAGCCATGTGCTAGTGGGGAGTGCATAGGAGCTGATGATGATGGGAGGGTGTGCATGATGATGGATATATATATATATACAAACATAGATATGTGTGTTATGGAAAGTTCATGAGTATGGTATATGGCTTTGTATAAGTGAATCTTGCATGTTGATCTTTAGAAAATTTCTAAAACATGTTCAAGTTGATTTGTCTTTGCAACTAAATGGCTTTCTCTTGAGGGAATGAAAACTTGTTATTGATGTCCTGTTTCTCGCTGCAACGAAAAACTCTCAGGTTTTGAGGATTCTGTTGGCCTGATTCTCGCTGCAGCGAGAAAATTACTGAAGCTTCTCGCTGCAACAGAAACTTTCTGTTTTACGGTGTGAATTTTACTATAACGAGAAACTTTCTGTCTTGGTTTTTATCTTGTTTGATTGCTGCCCTATTTTTCGCTTCTTTGGTACCATAGTTGAGCATGGACTTCCAACATTAAGGAATTAATGAATTAAATTTGGAATGAGGAGGTTTGGTGAAAAACCCTCAGCCAGCTAAGAAATCCTCGACGAGAATGCCTTTCCGCTGCAGCGAGGACCCGTCGTTTACTTGACTTGAATTGCATGAATGCTACTAAAGTTTTCACTCTTCAACACCTTTGTTATGCATGGACCCTTTTTATCAAGTGATTTACTCATTTGGGGTTTACATGAGGGGTTTTAATAAGAACTAAACTAAATTGCATTGTTTTAAAGATAAATGCATCATGATTTCTTTAAGTCTTCCCTATTGTTTGCTTGTTCCTTTCCTTGTTCACTCACTGGGTTTATACTCACCGTTTTCAACTTCATGTTTTCATATCAAAAGGCAGCCGGTAATTAGGTCGAGGTATCCCCATAGACTTGTATCCATTTGTTGGTAGGTATCAATGGCATTCGGTAGCTACACATTTGCTATGGTTGCTCCGCAGGAAGTCTAGAGTCCTTTTTGTTGAACACACGTGTCAAGCCTGACTCTATAATATGTTTATTATGCCATTCCTACATAAGAATGCATGTTTGCTTACTTGGGTACCTTGGAAATCGTTAAAGGACGGTATTGTACCAAATGGTACAATTAAGTTGATTTAAGCCTCAAACTAGTTCAAATAGAGATTTTAAGATGAAATTGAGAATTTTAAAATCCTAGAATGACTTAAAATGGTGATTCGGAGTTCGAAAACCGATTTGGAGTCAAATTGAAATTTTCATGATCTAAGGGCAAAATGGTCATTTTGCTACTCGAGGTTAAAATTGAAATGTTGGAAGAAGTTTTTGATCAAGATTGACTATTTAGAACATAATTTGAGTTTGAGAAGTGAAAAATTTAAATTCCAGCATTCTTTCGAGCATAGAGGTAAAATAGTCATTTTGCCATCCCAAGGGCAAAATTGTAATTTTACACCACCCAACACATGTTCAGCACATAGATTTTACCCAATATTATCATAGATAATTGAGGAAATTTAAGTGGTAGAGATAGATTGCTTAATGGGTAAGTATGACACATGGACCAATGGAATGGTGACATGTGTCAAATTATCGTCCATTTATTATTTTCCTTATAAATTTGCACAAAATCAGCCCATTTCTCTTCATATGGCCGACCAAAGGAAGAAAAGAAGAACAAAAAGGGAAAAGTGCGAAAATTCAAGGAAACAAGCGACAAAAGGTAAGATTTTTCAATTATAACTTGTGATCTACCTTTCTTATGCATTCTTTTTCATTTTCCACGGTTGAGAATCAAGTTTGCATGGGGATACCCTTGCTGGCTAGACATGGGGGGAGGAGTTTTGATGCTTGATTTGGTTAGATTTTAAGATATTTAGTGTTTTTAGTTAGTTAGTGATGTGTAGAATGAAAAGCCAACAAGAAAAATTCATTTTCTCCCATCACCCATCATTGGCCGAATTCTCCATGTGGAATATTGAGGATGATTTTGATTTTATTTCCAGTGATCTGGTTAGGAATTAGTGATTTATGGTGTGAGAATATAGGAAAAATCATAGTATTGATGCACCCACCATGGCCGAATTTTCCAAGAAAAAATGTGAGGATGATTTTACCATATTTCAAGTTATTTAACTTGTGTTTGATGATTTGGAGAATTGGAAGAAAAATGGAGTTAATTGGAGTTAAATTGGACATATTGGCCAATTAATCGTGTGATAGATCGAATTAGGCCAATACCGTTTTATTTAGGTACACAATTGAATTTGTGTAGAACACTGTATTTTGATGATAATCCGAACAATTTACATCCTATTTCATGCATTAGTATAGAGCCTGAATTGATTTTATAACAATTTAGCACAAATGTAGTAAATGGTTTATTGTGCATTATGTCTAGGTGGTGAACGTTCTGGCAAAAGTAAAGAGCTAGTACCCGAGGATCAAGAATCGAAGTACTCGAAATTCGACTTCTGAAATAGTGAGTAACCTTACTATCGTCTTAATTATTTAAAGTGGTTTTTATCTGATTTTGTAATTTTATGGAAAATGAGTTTAAATGGTAAATCTTTATGTTTTATAAACAAAATGTGTTTAAATGAAATGATTTTATAATTTATTTTGAAATTGAATGATGGCTTTGAAAATAGAGTAATTGGAAACCATTTGATGTATTGTGAATTTATGGTTCTAATTGATTGGCTTATGGCAATATTGGCATGAATGGCTGAATTGGTATTTGTGTTAAAAATGTATAAACTATTGTTTGCCTTGATAGGCTGGATAATGATAAAATGGCCATGTCATGCTGTTAAATTTTATTGAATTGATGGGTTATTGATTAGTCGCTGCAGTGGACGGGTTCCGTGGACCAACATATTAGAGGGGGCACGGTAACCCTATTATATTCATACCTTAGTATGAGAGACGCGAATGGGTAACTCTTGAGGTTAACACCTTAGTTTTCACTTCATGCTAAACCACCACGTGAGGGTGAACTCAGCCAATGCCAAGGAACGACTATGTTTTTAAAATAAAAACATGATTTATGCATACATAACTTTTTAACAACCTTGGCGGACTCGGTTGGGATATCCCTCGGCCAAGGTATCCCTGATAACTAAGTATGAGAATGATTTTGGCACGAGCCAAAGTTTTAAGAAATTCATAAGCCATGTTGATTACTCGATTTATATGTATTGATTTTATTTGGTTGAAATGAGTTGAAAGGTGATGAATTATAGTATGTTAAACTATTTTATTTGTCTCCATTTACTCAGTTTTAGATATTTTAGATGGTATTTGTTTACTCATTGGGATTATATAATCTCACCACCCTCATTTCCACCCCTTTCAGGCTTAGGATAGTCGGTAGATAGCTCACTTTGTTGAGGGCTATAGTTGGACTTGCATCCTCAAAAACTGTAGGTTCATAGCCTTCATTACTTTTGGTCGTTCGTGGGCCTACGTGTCACTGTAAATTAAATTTTATACTTTGGTTATCTGTATTACAGTATGTATGAATTTATTTAGCTTTTATACTACAAAAATTATTTACCGGTAACTCTATAAATATTGTTTTATAAGAAAATAGAATATTTTATTGAATATTTTTATTATATTCAAATAGTCATAATTTCACTTTAAATGAATGTTTTAGACATCTAAACTTATTTTTGATTATGAAATATGCGTTTTCCACTTGCATACTACATTTTTAGCTGGTTTCGAGACTTTCGAGGAAAAATGACCAAAATGCCCCTGTGAGCAAAAAAATTATTTTTCTATTGTTTTGATTTGGAAATAGTTTATAGTCTCTCAAAACATGATACTTAACAACTGTTGCTCACGGGGGGGGTGTGAAAACTGATATTAAAGCCTTGTGAGGTTTCGGTTGGCATCTGTGCAATGAATGTCTATCGAAACGTCGCGGTGATTGTCATGAGCTTGAGGGGAGTACCGAGTCGTGACAACACGTTCCCTAATGTAAATTGTTAAAATATGAATATATATATATATATATATATATATATATCTTAAATGAATAGATGTTTATATTGATTAATGTTGCCACTATGTAATGGCACGGATGACGATATTTTGAATCATATAAATGTGAATATATAGTCGATAGAAAAGTATTGACATACTCGTTAGTGAAAATTACAAAATACGGTTATCAGAACGAATAATGAAATCGATGAATGGAGTCATGTAAATAGGCTTACTTGGGCTTAGTGGGCTACATTCATTGGGCCCATGCGTCGGTCATGGCCTGGAATCTTGGTCGTGACAACAATGCCCCAACTCAACTTCTTACTCTTTTACAACATCTCTCAAAGCATGATACTTGACCCTGATATGCTTTGTCTAGCCATGTCGCATATGGTACTTAGCAATTGCAATGGCTGACTGATTGTCTGCACAAAGCAATGTTCCCTTTCGTTACTAGAATCCAAGATTAGAAAACAACTTTCTTAGCCACATAGCATGATTTCATGCAACTGCAGTGGCTATATACTTAGCTTCAGCTGAACACTGAGTTACAACATCTTGTTTCTTTGAATTCCAGTAGAAAACACCACTACCAAACGAAAAAAAAATAACCTTTAGTGCTTTTTGAGTCTTCAAAAGATCCTTTCACTATAACCTAATAGTTCATGTCACGACCCGGTACTCCCCTTGAGCCCGTGACAATCGCCTCGGTGTCCCGATTGACACTCATTACCCGAAATGCCAATTGGAACCCCACAAGGCTTTAATATCAGTTTTTCATTTCCCTAGTGAGTAACTATTGACAAATATCATATTTTAAAAGATTTTAAGCTATTTTCAACTTAAAACAATAAAAAAATGGTTTCTGTCTCATAGGGGCATTTTGGTCATTTTTCTTAAAAATGAAGTATGCGAGTATAAAACACATAATTCATAATAAAAAATAAGTTTAAACGTCTAAAACCTTCATTTAAATTGAAATTATGACTATTTGAATATAATAAAAATATTTAATAAAATATTCTATTTTCTTATAAAACAATATTTATAGAGTTACCGGTAAATAATTTTTGTAGCGTAAAAGCTAAATAAATTCATACATACTGTAATACAGATAACCAAAGCATAAAATTTAATTTACAGTGGCACGTGGGCCCCCAGATGACAAAAGTGAACGAAGGTTGTGAACCTACGATTTTTTAGGAAGTAAAGCCAACTGTAGCCTTCGACGATATCAGCTATCTACAACCTATTCTGAGCCTGAAATAGGTGAAAAGAAGGGTGGTGAGATTATATAATCCTAGTGAGTAAACAAATACCATCCAAAATATCTAAAGTCGAGTAAATGGAGATGATTAAAATATTCTATCTCAATATGTAATTCATAACATAAATATTCATTTCATTTAAATAATCAACATGGCTTATGAGTATCTTAAAAGCTTGGCTCTTGCCAAAATTATTCTCGGGAATACCTTGGCCGAGGCATTTAACCGACTCCGCCAAGGTTGTTAAAAAGTTTCGTATACACATAAACATATTTTTAGTTTGACAAACACAGCCGTTCCTTGGCGTTAGCGGAGTTCATCATCATGAGGTGGTTTAGTGTGACGTGAACTCTAACCATACCTCAAGAGATACCCTACACGCCTCTCTGACCGAGGTACATATATAACCGGATTCCGTGCCCCTCTAATAAGCTAGTGCACAAAACCCGCCCACTACAGCAAGCTAAACCCACCATACAATAAAAATTCAACAGCATGACATGGCAATTTTATCATTATCCAGCCTATCAAGGCAAACAACAGTTTATACATTTTTAACACAAATACCAATTCAGCCATTCATGCAAATATTGTCATAAGCCAATCAATTAGAACCATGAATTTACAACACAGGAAAACAGTCTCCAATTACTCTATTTTCAAACCACCATTCAATTTCAAGACGATGTTATAATATCATTTCATTAAATCACATTTTAGTTACAAAACACAAAGATTTACCATTTAACTCATTTTCCATAAAATTCAGAAAATCAAATAAAAAGACCACTTTAGATAATTAAAATGATGATAAGGTTACTCACTATTTCGAGAGTCGAATTTTTATAGTACTCCGATTATCGATCCTCGGGGTATAATTTCTTTGCCCTTATCGGAGGATTCACCACCTAGACATAATGCACAATCAAGCAATTTACCACATTGGTGCTAAACCGTTATAAAACTATATGGATGCATGAAATGGAATGCAAATTGTTCGGATTATCATCTAAACATGGTGTTCTACACAATTTCAATTGTGCACCTAAATAAAGCGGTATTGGCCTAATTCGATCTATCACTCGATTAATTGGCCAATATGCCCAATTCAACTCCAATTAACTCCATTTTTCTTTCAATTCTCCAAACCATCAAACACAAGTCAAATAGCATAAAATTTAGCAAAATCATCTTCACATTTTCTCTTGGGAATTTCGGCCGTGATGGGAGCATCAACACTATGATTTTTCCTACTTGATTTTCTCACCATAATTCATCATTTCTTAACCAATTCACTTGAAATAAAATCAAATCCACCATCCACACTCTACATGGAAAATTCGGCCAATGATGGGTAATGGAAGAAAATGAATTTTTCTTGCTTGATTTTCATGCTACATATTACTAACTAACTAAAAACACTAAAATATCTTAAAATCTAACCAAATCAAGCATCAAAACTCCTCCCCCCATGTCCGGCCAGCAAGGGATTCATCATGAAATCTTGATTCTCAACCATGGAAAATGCAAAATAATGCATAGGAAAGGTAGATCACAAGCTAAAATTGAAAAATCTTACATTTTGTCACTTGATTCTTTGAATTTTCACACTTTTCCCTTGAATTTTTCTACCTAGGGTTTTTTTCTTCTTTTCTTTCTTTGTTCTTCCTTTGGCCGGCCATATGAAGAGAAATAGGCTGATTTTATGCTAATTTATAAGGAAATTAATAAATGGATGAGAATTTGACATATGTCACCATTCCATTGGTCCATGTGTCATTCTTACTCATCAAGCAATCTCTCTCCACCATATAAATTTTCTCAATTATCCATGATAATATTGGGTAAAATCCATGTGCTGGACAAGTGTTGGGTGGTGTAAAATTACAATTTTGCCCCTAGGGTAGCAAAATGACTATTTTATCCCTATGCTTGAAAAAAATGTCAGAATTAAATTTTTTCATTTCTCAAACTCAAATTATGTTCTAAATAGTCAATCTTAGTCAAAAATTTCATCCAACACTCACATCTTAACCTCGAGTGGCAAAATGACCATTTTGCCCCTAGATCATGAAAATTCCAATTTGACTCCAAATCGGTCCTCGAACTCTGAATCATGATTTTAAGTCATTCTGGAGTTTTAAAATTCTCAATTTCATCTTAAAATCACTATTTGGACTAGTTCGAAGCTTAATTCAACTTAGTTGCACCACTAGGTACAATACTGACTTTTGACGATTTTTCGGGGCTTTCCAAGTATGCAAGCATTCTGTCAATCACATGAATGACATGGCTAATATTTTATAAAGTCGGGCTTGACAGTTCACCACTTTCAGTCTGCATATACCTCTAACCAAAGTCTACAAAACCCTTTACATACCTAAGGATCCTTTTAACAGCAATAAGATGCAAAATTGATGGATTTTGCATGAATCTAGAAAGTAGACTTGTTGAAAACATGATATCAGGTCTAGTAGCTGACAAATATAATAGAGATCCCACCATGCTTCCGTAGAGTTTTCCATAAGCTTTACTAGATTCATCTTCCTTGCTCATCTTACATCCAATTGTGAGTGGGATGTCCACAGCTTTGCAGGAATCCTTATTGAACTTTTTAAGTAGATCTAGTGCATACTTTGTTTGATGTAACATAATTTGACCAAGAAGCTACAATAACTTTATTCCCAGAAAATATGACATAAGCCCTAATTTTGTCATTTCAAAGAAACTCATCATTTATGTCTTGAAATCTTCTAGACAAGCATTATTAGTGTGAGACCTCAACCTCTATAGCCTCATAACTAGGTGTAGACACGATAACCCGAGCCAAGGGTAATTTTGTCATTTCTTTAGTGAGCCCCTAGAAGTATGCTTTCAAACATTTTTAAGGCCTAAGTAGGCCTAAAGCATAAATGAATGATGAAAATAAGGATTAAATGACGAAGAAAATAAAAATAATGATGATTTTCAAAGTAGGGGCAAAATGGTCATTTTTCATCTCGGGTCAAAATTTTAATTTTTCTTAAACCCGAGTATTTTTAGACCATTGTGGACTTGGCCTCAGTGCCAAAAGAGTAAAAAGATTGCATAAAGGATTAGAGAAGAATAAGCTAACTTGCTAAGGGCATTTTCATAATTTAAGTGGAGTTGGATAAGCTTGAACTATAAATATCATCTTCCAGCAGCTTCTTCTCACATTTTCCAGAAGCTTCTTCTTCTTCTTCCTTCTTCCCTCTCACGTTTCTTCATCCTCCATGGGAGTTCTCTTTAAGCTTCCATAACTTTCTCAAACTAGCTCCACTTTTCATGCTTTTGTGCACCTTTTCATAGAACCTTTGTGCTCTTTCACTCTCTCACTTTTAAAACCCTTAAAAAAAAAATCTTACTTCCATACTTTCTCTCACTAGCTAGGCGTTTAGAGGGAGAAAGAGGGAGCTTCCATAATAGCTTGAAATTTTTGGAAAGAGATTCAACTACAAACCTACCAAGGTGAGTAGGGAATTAAAATTTGATATTTAAGTGTTGAGAATAGCTAGTGATGAGACTTGGGAATGTTTTGTAGTTGAGGCTGTTTATTCATTTTAAAGTGATTAGGATGGTGCAAATAATAGCCATTTAATAGTAGTTGGAAACTAGTTAGGAATGACTAGTAGAACCCAATTTAGAAAATAGCTTTAGAATAGTAATAATGCCAAGTTGGGTTGATGGTGATGTTGTTGTGTGTGATAGGTTCCAACGAAACCCTACACCTCCATTCGGAACATTAGTAGAAGCTAGAGCCCACCAAAATATTAATAAAGACTGGTGAGTGAACTTGCACTTCAAAATTTCTTTGGGAAATGTAATGTATTTGAATGAACATTTGAATGATTTTATCCAACTTTTCTTTAAAAATGTGTGCTAGGGCACAAGCCCTTGATAAAATGTTTTGATGTTGTGAAAAATGTGAAATGTGTAAAGAGATGAATCCATGTGCTTCTATATTATGTTGGTAGGTATATATATGAATATATATTTTGTATTGATGAATAATGTTGTGTGATGATGTTGAAGTATACGAGTAGGGAGTGCACACATGATGATGATAGAGTGTGCAAGTAGGGAGTGCACACATGATGATGATAGAGTGTGTGAGTAGGGAGTGCACACATGATGATGATATTGCATTGAGTTGAGTGTGGTGGGATGGTATGCATGATGATGTATGTATATACAAATATAAATATGTTATAGAAAGTTTATGGAAATAATTGTGATTGTGTTGCTTGTTGGCATTATTAATTGCTCCTAAATTGCTTTTCATTTCAACAAGAAAATGGCTTTTGATGTAATAAGACCCATTTCACTTAAAACGCTCTGTTTCTTGCTGCAGTGAGATTCATTTTTACTACAGCGAGAAACTCTCGGGTTTTAGTGGTCACACTGGCCTGATTCTCGCTGCAGCAAGAAACTCTCAGGTTCTAGTGCAATGGTTTCACTTCAATGAAGATTTTGACCACCTTCCCGTCCAAATTGGGAAAAGTGGTAAACACAAAAGTTGTAGCCCTGCTCTTAGCTTTCTAATGGTCCAAAAATCAGGTCAATTGGACTTCTGTAGTGGGAGATATGCTAGAAAAACTGAAACACATGCAAACTAACACTGTTTCTCGCTACAGCGAGAAACTTGCTGCCATGCTTGCTACCTTGCTTGATTTTGACATATTTTTCACCCATTTAACTTCATGAATTGATCATGGGTTTTTGCAACACTATGAGGTTATTAATCAAAGTTTGAAATGAGGGGTTTTTAGTAAGAAATTAAATCAATTGCATTGTTTTCGAAACAAGTGCATCATGATTTCTAAATTCTTCCTATCGATTGCTTGTTCCTTTCTTATGTGCACTCACTAAGTTTATACTCACCTTTTTCGAATTCATGTTTTCAGATCAAGAGGCAGTCGGTAACTAGGTCAAGGTATTCTCGTAGATTCGTATCCTTGGCAAGTATCTTGGCATTTCGTAGCCGCACTTTCACCTTGGTCACTTCGCTGAAAGCCCAAAGTCATTTTTGTTGTAAATACGTACTTGTGATATAAAGTACTGAGATGTATACCTTAGACCATATATGTACATTTTGATTGGTAAAGCTACCATGAGTGGCAATAGTTAATGTTATTTTGGGATAATATAAATGCAGTTTTGATTGTTATAATTTACTATTAAAGTACTTAGAGGGTTGAGATTATGAAATGTAAATGTAAGAATAGTTGACGAGATAATGAGTATGATTATATAAATAGGCTTGCTCGGGCTTAGTGGGCTACGTCCGTTGGGCCCATGTGCTAGTCATGGCCCAGAAATTGGGTCGTGACAATTAGGCCCAATTATTAACATGTCATCAACATAAAAAGCTATAATAAGAATCACTACGTCATGTGGTTTCTTAATGTAAAGAGTGCTCATTTTGATTCTTAATAAAACCCTAGTCTTTAAAATGCTCATCAATCCTTTCATACCAAGCCCTAGGAGCTTGTTTCAAGCCATAAAAAGCTTTAATAACCTTGCAAACTTTGCTTTCAGCACGTTTCTTCACATAGCCATCAAGCTATTCAATATAGATACCGTCATATATCATCCCATTTAAAAAAATAGACTTCACATCTAGATGAAACATTTTTCAATTTTCCTTAGCAGACAAAGCAGTAAGCAACCTAATTGTGTCATGCCTAGCAACTAGAGCAAATGTTTTAAAATAATTAATGCCATATACCTGAGCATATCCCTTTATTGCTAACCTAGCTTTATACTTGTTAATTGACTCATCTGGATTTAGTTTAATCCTAAAAATTCACTTTACTCTAATAAAATGCTGATCATCTGGTTTATCAATTAGAATCTTGGTATTATTTTTTTCAATCATCTTCATCTCTGTATCCATTGTTGCTCTCTAGTTTTCATTAGTTTTAGTCTTACTAAATTTTGTCGATTCACTCATGGCTACATTACACCTATTATATATATCTTGTAATGTTCTTGTACCTTTGACAACCAACCTCTCATCTTCAATATGAACTGATTCATCATCACTATCATTTAACTAATCATTAGATTCAACAACAATACTATCGATACCCTCTATATGTTTTTGTCCTAATTCCAAAACTAGCCTTTATAGAAAACTACGTCCTTGCTTATGAAAACTTTGTTTAACTCAATGTCAAATAGTCTGTAACGCTTAACTACATCATTGTATCCAATAAACAAAACTGTAGTATACTTAGCATCAAACTTAGTTCTTTTTACATCAAGTACTTTAACATAACATACGAAACCAAACACCTTAAAGTGAGTAACAGTAGGTTTGTAACCATACCATAGTTCAAATGGAGCTTTTTGTAATGCAACCCTTCTATAAGTTTTGTTTAGAATATGATTTGCAATATTAACTGCTTATACCCAGAACTCTTTTTGCATGTGTTTTAGAAACAACAAACATCTCCCCATCTTAGCAAGAGTCTTTTTTTTTTTTTTTTGAAATACCATTTTGATGAGGGTTGTAAGTAACCGTAACTTGATGTTGAATACCAAAATCAACTAGAAATCTCTTAAACTCAACAGTAGTGTACTCTAAGCCATTGTCATTTCTTAAAGTCTTGATATTATGGCTTGAATAATTCTCAACAAGTGCTTTAAACTTTAGAAAATTTATCAATTCTTCTGATTTTTGTTTAAGAAAGTAAATTTAGCAATATTTGGTTAAATCAACAATGAACAAAATGTAATACTTACTGCCATTTAAAGAAAAAGTTTTCATAGGTCCACTTGATGGGTTTGGCTATGGATGGCATGCTCAAAATACGCAGCGGAAAGAAAATTAAAACTTTATAACTAAACAACAAAAACATGCCTCCACCATGGATCACCTTGGTGATATTTAACACATAAAAGTACAAAATAAATTATTGTTTAGAAAGTTACCTTGCCAAGTAATTTCATAATCACAATGGCACTTTTTGAAGTAATCCCATGAACACCACAAGAAGCAAAAACCCTAGCCAATCAAGCGCTTGGCCTCCAATGGTAGTACGCACGATTGCACTTGAACCTTTAACAAAGGAGGAAGTTTTTAACTATACTTTTTGCTAGCAAAAAGGACAACAATTGTCATTTTCTTCTTTTTCACAATCTTAGCCGAACCTCTCTTGAAAATTGCTTCATAAGCAATTTTCTCTTTCACACAAAGGGAGTGGTGGCAATGAAAGAAAACATTTTTCTTTTTCTGACAAAAACTACGTTTTCTTTAATTGTAAAAAACTCTCATGTGGAAAATAGTTAAAAGGTGACTTATATAGTTAGGTTAAAATAACTTCAATTTTACAATTAAGCCCTCAATATTATAACACATTATAATATTGGGCCCATTACTTAATTAAACTCTTTTAATTAAGTCCTTGGAAATTAAAATCAAAATTAATTTCCTTTATATTTTGCAATCAAGGCCTTATAATTATAACTATTTATAATTATGCTAAAAACTTAACTAAACTCTTTTAATGAAGTTTATAGAAGTTAATTACCTAGCATGTGATTCAAGTCTAACTTAAATAGTCACTCTCCCAATTTAATTCAAATGCAATCATTGTATGTGACCCATTAGGTTCCCAACATGTTGGCAATGGAATTGATTAATGACTTAATTGATTAATATAAATTTCAATCAATTAATTTATAATCAATTTCATAGACCAAAATTAGCATCTAGCAATGCATCATGACCACCAAATTGTTGGGAGAGTCAAAGGGTTCTTTGACAACCTTTCAGTGTACAGTCTATCAGTGTAATTCATCTCTCATTATATATCCCGGAGATGATAAGAGCTTGGTACAGTGTCTACTTTTATTGACCTCCATATTTGTTCTTGCAATTATAGCATTAGCTTTATAGAGAGTTATGAAACATTTTTCATAATCTCCATGTCGCCTTGGCCAAGGACTTCAATAAGCTAATGTTAACCAGTAACTGATAGGATATGTCCTCTAAAACACTTGAGGTGATGATTCCTATCTTGACCACTCATTTGCCTTCACATGCTTCATACAATACCCAAAAGCATATTGTTTTAGCATCCTTGGTTAGGCACCAGTAAGGTTGAAATCAAAGCATAGCACTCCACAAATAACACAATCTGGTGTCTCAAGTCTAGGGAGTATTTAAACAACTGACACATGAGAAGAGTTGCATAGACACTAGAGTGTATTACCAAATGCACTTCTCATGGCGGGTCATGTTCAGTGAACTTGCTCTCCTAGGCAAGCACCTGTTTTTTAGTTCCAAGTATCTCTATACTTCAATCTATGAGATCGATTGCTTACTTCCAAAGTAAAGAACATAGAATATACCAATCTCTAAAATTCATTGATGTCCAGTCTCAATNGACTAGGAACATTTTGGGATTATGCTTTGATGCATAGGAATCTGATATCTGCAACCCATTACAGTTTCCTGGCAAGGCATATTAATCTCATGGAATTCATCAAATTAGACTTATAACTCATTATCGAATTAATGTCTTATTGATGAAGTAAAACCTTTAATCATTCAACATTAATGATAATGTTGCATGATAGGAATTAAGCCTCAACCAATCCCAATTGACTGCAGGGCTCTCCCAACCCCACTAATGTTTGAATGGACCAACTCTAACTTCTGATTTGCTCTCCATTTTCTTTCTTTGGGAAAGGGCTTCTTACTTTTTTTTGCCAAATTAGCATATATCACACACTTTCTTTAACTTTGTAATTATTGGAATTCTTTCAACCAATTTATCAGTAGCCATTTTAGACAATGAACCATAGTTCTCATGTCCCATCCTTCTATGCTAGAGCTTTAAAGTGTCAAGCTCACTACAGAAAATAACACATCTTGCATCCATCAAGTCTAGTGGATAGCAATTGTTCTTCATCTCCATAGTCATCAAGTTTGTGTAGTAGTCGAGTAGTATATAATAGTTTTTCTGAGAGAGAAAGCAGGGGTATCAGAGAGGAAAAAGTGTACAGCATGGAAGTTACAGGTGAGAGAAATGAGAATGGAGGGAGGAAATGACCAAATTGCATCAGGAGAAAAAAGGAAAGAAGAACAACAAAAACAAAGCCAAATAGCTTTTAAAGGTTTTGTTTTATCATTTTTAGAGGACTGCTACTTGTAGTCTATGTACATAGAGAAATGACATGATAAATGTTATTTCCTCCTTTCTTTTGTGCAAGACAAAAGAAAGAAAATTTCTTATAGGAGGTCTTATTTCTTAATTCTTCTTAATGGTAGATTTTTTGTTCTTTGGGTATTCTTCAACAATAGGGTATGCCCTTGTTGTTGTTGTTGTTATTTTACCCCTATCATTTATTTTAAAAAAAAACTTTTTGAATTATTGAAAAAAATTTAAGTAATCTTTTACTCTCATATTACGTTTAATTAAATTCTTATATTTTTATCCTTAATTAAATAAATCATTATAATTAACTAACATGTCATTATCCATTATAACAAGTTAATATATCACGTTGACGTCACATAACTATAATATTTTAACTAATAAAGTTAGTCAATTTTTAATTATAAAAGTATACTTGGTTTTCAATAAAAGTATGACTTGATTAAATTCAATAAAAGAAGAAAGGATTTATTTGAATTTTCTTAAAGAGTTTAGGAGCATTTTTAGGTATTATGCTAGTTTTTTTTATTCAATTTTCATCAAGAGTTAAAAAATTGATTTTGGTACTACTCTATATTAAATTTAAATCTTTTTTATAAAATTTATGCATTATAATTTTAATGTCAAGATTAAAATTAAAAATTATGGGAAAAAATTAAAATCTAAAAAATGTAAAAGTACTAGATGTAAAAAGAAGACCTAATTTTGATACATCAAGAAAAAATGAACAAAAAAGAGGAGTATACTTTTCAAAACAATATTATTATGCCTTTCTTTTTCTTTTGTATACTATTTCTGCATGTATTGGAAAATTTTCATAAAGGAAAAAAAATAATTTTAAATCAATTGGTTTATATTCATAATTTTAAGATATTATACTTTGTTATACATAAGAAAAAAATGAGGTCTAATTGTAAAGTTTAATTTTAAATATTTACACAAAAAAATTTTTAGATTTTTTTAAAAAATTAAAATTATATCAGGTTAAAGATTCAGTAGTTATATTCTTACTTTATTTTCCTTTTAAATAATTAAAAAAAAGTTTAATAATTAAAAATATTTATCTCCAAATATGCTTTGGTGTTGGATTTTGTAACTATTGTTAAAAATATAGTTATCCATATCACGTATCGTATGATATAATATTAGTAAAAAACGATATATATTTAAAATCATGTCGCATTTGATTAAACATTGAAAGCATATCGTACGACATGTGATACGTATCTTATGATGCGAGAACATACCGTATGATATAATTGATACACTTTGTATAAGCTTAATTTTAACTAATTATTAAATTTTTTTTTATTAATTTTTTGAATTGAAACATGAAAAATTATTTTATATGATATTAAAATTTTAAATTTTAAACAAAAAAATACTAAAAAAATCGAATATCCGTTTGTTTTCTACATGATAAGTGTTTTTTAATTTTTAATTAATAAATTAATATGAAAAATATATATTTTATTTGAAAATATATATTATTAAAGAATATGTTGACAATTTAAATTAAAAAGAATCATCTTTTCAATTTGTATCCTATAATCTTCAATTCTGTTAAAAAATATAAAATTTTTAAAATTTTTCTTTATTTTACTTGTATAAATATTATTTATAATTAAATTTAATATTTTTTACTGTATCTTACGATGCGATATGATATTTGATATTAAAAAATAAAATTTCAATAGATGATACGTATCTTGATTTAATAATTAGGATTTAATATTAAAAAATAAAATTTCAGTGTTGTGATGCTCCTCTTTATAAAGAAACCTCAATTTAACCCTTGAATCCACTCTCCCCAACTCTAAGTCGAATCTCGGACGAAGCAAATTTTGCATTTTTATTTGAGTTTCGTTCTGAGTCCACTGTCACCTGAAACTACATTTGCTTTTCATTCACCGTTCAAGCTTCATGTTCCAATACAGACACACATATATGTAGAGCCAATCAAAGCATTGATTTGTTTTCACTACAAAACATTGGAAAGTCGAAATCTCCTTTTGTAACTTTATCAATCAATCATAGTGCTGATTTTTTTTGTTCACGCAGCTCGCTCAGTCGCTCTATGGTCAAAACTGAATCTACTCTAATCACCTACTTTGAAAAGAGATAGCAGATGTCGCTTTTCTACTCTTTTATCCCTTTGCCATCGTGATGACAACTTATGATCTTCGACAAGCACTATTGATTTTGTGGCTCTTTTTGTTGGGTAGACTGGTGTTGGAATTAGGTTCTGAAATTTTCTTTTGCCTTCAACTTCAATTTTTTCATCTTCCTTTGAAAATTACAAGTCGTTTGACAAGTTGAAACATTTTCCTGCTTATAATAATTTGCTTTAGCCCTACACCTCAGGCACGCAGCCATATAATTTCAATCACGACCATATGACCGTATTATTTTTCTTTTTGGGTAGGGAAGAAATGCATTTTCATCTTAGGGGTGGATTACACAATTATGTATCATTAAATCTTGTAATTTTGTAAATTAGAGCTATTCATGGTCAGGTCGAGTCAGGTTCAGTCTAAATCTAGCTAAGACATTAACAATTTACATTTTTTCCCATGTCAGATCCAGATAGATTATTCGAGTCTCAACTTCTGTCTAAACTTGATCCTAAATAAAAAAGATACAGTTAAGACTTGTCCAAATGCAGTTTTTTTTTCCAAACAAAAAAAAAAAACAAAGATTAGAATACATAATAAGAGAAAATAATTGGAAAAAGAATCCTAAATTGATAATTGATAGTTGGAAACATGATAAAAGAAAATTAAAAAAGTAGATAGACAAGAATTTGAATAATTTATCTCAAAGAGATTAGACTTAAGGTGTTCACTGACGGAAGCAAAAGTTGGAGTGATTTTGAAAGATTAGTTAGTTTGAAAGTTGGATCTCTAAGAATATTGACTTTGGAGTGAGTGGTGTTGGGAGATTTGGAGGTGAAACCTACTAGATTTTGGGATGAGTGGGTAATTCAAAATATTCCTAATTTAGAATTCTAAACTTACATTCTTTTTACGAAGGTTCTGGTTTTTATTTAATCTTTTACTGTTTTTTCTTTTTCTTTTATTGAGGTTTAAACTGTGGCTAAAGCTTAGCATAATTTTTAAAGTTTACAATTACAGTAAAACCTCTATAAATAAATATTTTTGAGATTATGAAAATTTATTAATTAATCGAGATATTATTTAATTTAAAAATTAATAATTTATACATAATTAATAAAAATTAATTTATTAAGGTATTCTTTGTTTTTTTCCAAAACATTCAACTTAATACATATATTGTATATTGTAATTATACGGATATTATCTAATTACTAAATTATGAATTATCATTATTCATGACGAGTAAATTATTGAAAACATCATGAGAAATGACGAAGAAGATGCAGTTCAAGATGATAGTTTTGTACTAAAGCTTATCTCAAGCAAAGATGCACTCAAAACAATAATCACATTGCATAATTTTCTCTTACAATATGAGAAAACTACATCAGAGCTTCTTAATGCTTTAATAAAGTTAGAGATAAGGTCCAATGAAACATCAATTTCAAGAAAAAACAAGTAACATTAGAATCGTATTTTACAAATGCCTCTAAATAAAGTCATGTATATAGATGTATATATATATGTATAATTTTAATGTATAAGAAGATTATTAATTTATATATCAAGTGGAACCTATTTGTATTTTTTTAAATGTATTATCATATAAATTTAGTGCATTATTAATTTACCACGCTGGTCTCAAGTCGGGACAGGATAAAAATATTATTTAATCGAAGTCATTAATTTATCGAGTATTAATTTATAGAGATATTACCTTACAATATAATATATAAATTGTAAATATATTAAACGTATTATTTAATAGTTGGGCCAAGTTAGGTTGTCTTAGATCTTAAATGTTGGAGCCACTCAACCCGATTATTAAATAAGTCTCATATTTTTGCCTAAACTCGTCTATTTCTTGGAAAAAGTCATGCAAAACAATTCATATACACAATTAAAAATCAAAACTTTCTCTAAAAAAAAAATCAACTTTTATTGTTTAAGAATATTGATTTTGAAGTGAGTGGTGTTGTGAGATTTGGACGTGAAACCAATTGGATTTTAAGATGAGTGGATAACCTTAATTCCTAATTCTGAACCAACATTTTTTCTATTTCTAAATTGTTCTTAGTTGATGTATCATTGAGACAGAACATTAATGATGTTTAAAACTAGTATATTCTATGTTTCTTATATCGAAAGTAAGTAACTGATCTCGTAAGTTGAAGTATAGGAATACTTGAAACTAGAATGTAGGTGCTTGTTTTAGGAACAGGTTTACTAAACATGACCCAAAATGAGGATTTCATTAGAGTGTCAATGGAGTATATCCTCATGTGATAGTTGTGCAAGTGATACTCAAACTTGAGACATCGGCTTGTCTTATGTGTGGAATGTTATGCTTTGACTGTATCTCTTTGGGTCCTAACCAAGGATGCCTAAAAAAGATGAACATTGGATACAACATGAAGCATACAAAGGCAAATGAGTGGTCAAGATAGGATTCATCACTCCGAGTGATTAAAAAGATGCATCTCAATTGTTCATACCTTGACTTAGCTTATGTGAAGAGTCTGGCTAAAGCACAACGAATATTATGAAGGGTGTTTCTTATAACCCATGATAGCTAATCAGTGTTATGACTGAAATGGAAGGTTTAGGAGTTGACACTACACCATGCTCCTAAGCTTTCTAAGGTACATGATGAAAGGATTGAATTACACTGAAAGACTGATCATTGAAAGGTTGAGTCAAACTATCTTGACTTTTATAACATTTGGGTGGCTATGATGGATTGTTAGTGTCACAGCCTAGTTTTCGGGCCATGACCGATGTATGGGCCCAATGGGCATAGCCCACTAAGCCTAAGCAAGCCTATTTATATGACCTGTTCATTATTCCATCAAAAGTTTCTAAAGTCACATTTCATAATTCCAATTCAAAATAATGCTAACCATTGCCGACTCATAGTGGCATTACCAATCAAAATATACATATATTGTCTAAAACATACATCTTAATAATTTACATCGGGTTTGTTTATACACAACAAAAGGGATACTCGACTTCCAGTAGAGAGACCCGGGCGAAAGTACAGCTATTGAATGTCGAGATACCAACCAAGGAGACGAATCTACGAGGACACCTTGACCTAGTTACCGATTGCTTCCTGATCTGAAAATATGAAGTTGAAAACAATGAGTATAAACCCAATGAGTGAACAAAGGAAGGGAACAAGAAAAAGGATAAGAAAAGTTTAAAGAAATCATGATGCACTTATTTTCAAAAACAATGCAATTTAGGTTAGTTCTTATTAAAACCCCTCATTAAACCCTTAATTGGTTAATCACTTGATGATGAAGGATCCATGCATAACAAAGAATTTGAAGAGTGAAAACTTTAGTAGCATTCAAACAAGTCAAGCGAAATGACTAATCTCTGTTATGTTGCAGCGAGAATGAATTTTTGCTAGAGCGAGAATGATTTTCGCTATAGCAAGAAACAGAACACTAAGAAAAAGTTCTCATTATATCAAGAAAAGACCATTCTGCTGAAATGACAAAATCAACTTGAAAACACTTAGCAATTTCCAAGGTTCAACATGCAAGATTTCACATACATTACAATCATATACCATATACATGAACTTTCTATTGCATATATATATATATATATATATATATATATATATA
>NC_030854.1:19925827-19939268 GCF_000208745.1 Theobroma cacao | reverse complement strand
TAAATGAAATGAGTTTTATAAATCATTTTGAAATTGAATGATGATTTTAGAAATTGAGTAATTGGAGACTGTTTGATTGTGTTGTAAATTTATGGTTTGAATTGAATGGCTTATGGTGATATTGGCATGAATGGCTGAATTGGAAATTGTGTTGAAATTGTATGAATTGTTTGTTTTGCCTTAACAAACTGGGTAGTAATATAATTGCCATGTCATGCTGTCGAAACTTTTATTGATTTGGTGGGATATTGATTAGTCACTGCAGTGGTGGGTTTCCGTGGACCAGCCTATTAGAGAGGGACACGTTAAACTCGGTTATATTTTACCTCGGTACGAGAGGCACGGAGGGTATCTCCTGAGGAAAAGCTTTAGAGTTCACTATACTCTAAACCACCACGTGAGGGTGAACTCAGCCAATGCCAAGGAATGGCTATGTTTTAAAACGTACAAATATGATTTATGGATATATGTCTTTTCTTTAACAGCCTTGGCGGACTTGGTTGGATGCCTCTGATCAAGGTATCCCCGAGAATGAGTTTTGGCACGAGCCAAGTTTTTAAGAAATTCATAAGCCATGTTGATTATTTGAGTGAAATGAAATTATTTTATTTAGTTGAAATGAGTTTGAAACGTTATGAATCATAGTACGATGAACTATTTTAAATTGTCTCCATTTACTCGACTTTAGATATTTTAGATGATATTTGTTCACTCACTGAGTTTATATAATCTCACCACCCTCCTTTTCACTCATTCCAAGATCAGGACAGTCCATAAATAGCTAATTACGTCAAGGGTTATTATTGGACTCGCCTCTTCAGAAATTGTTGGTCCATAGCCTTTGTTACCTTTGATCATTCATGGGCCCACACGTCATTGTAAATTAAATTACATACTCTAATTATCTGTGTTACTGTATGTATGAATTTATTTTGCTTTTATGCCACAAAAATTATTTACACAAAGTTATATAAATATTATTTTATAAGAAAATGAAATATTTCATTTAATATTTTTATTTTATTCTATTAGCTACAATTTCACCCTAAATGAATGTTTTAGACATAAAAACTTGTTTTCAATTATGAAATGTGTATTTTCCCATATATATATTATATTTTTAGCAGGTTTCAAAATTTTCGGGTAAAAATGACCAAAATACCCCGATGTGACAGAAATTATTTTTTTATTTGTTTTGATTTAAAAATAGTTTATATTCCCTTAAAACATGATATTTAGTAACTATTGCTCACAAGGGAGATGTAAAACTGATGTGAGAGCCTTGCGAGGTTTTGGTTGACATTCCGGGTAATGAATGTCTATCGAGACATCGCGGCGGATGTCACGGGCTCGAAGGGAGTATCAGGTTGTGACATTTCTATTGGTCTCAGATCAGTTGATATTAAAAATGCAGGATTATAAAAATAATTTATTTCAAACGGACGTTTGTACCTTATATGAAAAACAGAGAATTTCTTATGCACTGTAATCATTTCAAGTGGTAAATCAACCAAGTAGATAAAAGTTTCCCCTCAAAACAGATCAATAACCTTTTTCAAGACAATCATTTGAAATATTGTTTTAAAATAATTGTACATAAAAGGATTTTCGCCGTCGAAATCAATTGACATTTTACTCAAATTAATTTAACAAATTCGGGCAAGCTCCCATGAAATCGAATGTTATTTAAACATATACATAACTAAAAAATACCTCGTACGCGAGGATTTAAAATTCATTTCACCGTAAAAATAGGGGAGCTACGAAAAAACTGTTAAATTTCATTTTCACCATGCAAAGATATATGAGTTTGAAAACCAAGAGATGCCATTCTCGAGTAGGGAATGAAAATAAACTCGTGGTCCTGTTACCACATAATAACATCTGGGAGCATCGCTTCCACCAGATTCCCATGTGCCATGGCAATCTCAACGATGTTGGCCGACATTGGAGAATCAAGCAGTCGCAACCGCGTATCACTGGTGGCCTAGCCACGCATACATATATCATTGGCCGTGGCCCCCACCACGCCTAACCTCCCGTCGGTGACCCGAAGGTTCTCTAGCTAGAGCTCACTCGTGCACGAGGGTCACACTTAACCGAAGTGACAACCGGCCTACTCTCTAGTCTCTCGTTTATAAATCCATTTTAAAAATTTTGTTATGTCCTCGAAATCTCGTTTCAAAATTATTTCCAAAGCATTCAACATAAGATATGATAAAATTTATCATTTTCTCAAAATATATTTACGCATGAATTTCAAAACAATAATTCCCATGGTGAATAAGCAATATAACCATGAATGAACACTGCACAAATATAAGGAATAGATTTTGATGTAAAACAGTGTGAAAGGGCTTGTTTCTCGATTTTCAAAACACTTTACATATAATTTATACATATATATATATATATATATTCAAAATGATTTCTAAACATAATTTGCAACCATAAATTCCTAGGATTGCTACCAGCACATGTTATCCACAATTTTAACGTTTAAAATAAATTATACGTATAGGTATATATTTACGAAAATTTTAAAATTGGCACCCCCTACTCACCTCACAATAGCAGAATTACTACGTCGCAATTGATTCGTATG
This sequence comes from Theobroma cacao, assembly GCF_000208745.1. Taxonomy (NCBI): domain Eukaryota; kingdom Viridiplantae; phylum Streptophyta; class Magnoliopsida; order Malvales; family Malvaceae; genus Theobroma; species Theobroma cacao. Next base: position 19,936,663 of record NC_030854.1, on the reverse strand, counting down.
CATGTATAATTATTCCTATTTGCCAGTCACGTACTTCGTCCGACATGCTTCCACGATAAACTTTCCTAGCAACAATTTAAACCCAATATACTTAATCACACACTTGTATAGGGAGCAGCTTAATAAAAATTCCTTAACCAAATTACATATTTTTCATCCAAAAAATGCACAATATTAAACCACCCATAAACCTTAATATAATATTAACTTACCATTTTTTTTCTCTTTTTTTTTCTTTCTTTCTTTTCTCGCTTCATTCTCTCTCTCTTCTACTCGTTTTTTTTTCTCTTACCATATTTGCAGCCACCATCATACCTCTTTCACTCTCAACACCAGCCACAGTTTCGTCCTTTCTCTCTCACCGTCGGCAGCACCCCAAAAACCTAGCTTCCTGTATTTTCCTTACTCAAAATCCAGTAGCACAAAGCCCCTTTTTCCTCTCAAAAATCGACAACACAAAGCCTGCTTTTTCCTCCTTAAAAATCGACAGCACAAAGCCTCCTTTTTCCTCCTTAAATTGGTAGCAAATCAGCCCTCTTTCCTTTATCAAAATCAGCTCCTTTCCCCCCTTTTATTTGCTTCATAAGTGGCTGTCGGCAGCAACATGAGGAAATAAATTTTTCTTTGTCACCAGCTCTCTCTCTCTCTCTTTCCCGTTTTGTCTCCTCAAAGTTCAACCTTTCTCCCTTTTTCTTGTTTTTCTTCCCAACCATCCTTATTCGTTTTGTACTTGTCAACTATATTTACTTATTTGTTTATTCAGTTTTACTTGGCTGACCTCCCACCATCATTTCTTCCTCCTTTATTATTCATCAAATGGCCGACCCCTACTAACTCAATTCATCACTTAAAAAAATATTTTTTTATCTTATTTATTTGCCACATGGGCGGCTGCCCACTCCACCTTTGTTTCATTTTTTTTTCTCCCATGTGGTCAAAGTAAAGTCAAAAAGCCATGCTTCATTTTCCACCCGTCCTACCCTTTCATTATTCATCTTTTCTTTATTCATTTCATTTTATTTATTTATTCATTTATTGTTATTATTATTAGTAATATTTTAATATTATTTTATTTTAAACTTTTTTACTTGTCTCATCTCGTCTCGAAACATATTATTTTGTCCCGTTTCACTTCCAAATCATCTTTTAACGCGTTAATTCATCTTCGACAAAGATATTATTATTTAATTATTATTTTCATGTGTGCGAAATATTTTACTTCGGAGCATTCCTTTACTCCTTTATCACTCTTTAGCACGTAAACTCGCATCAATTATTCCTTCGTCTTCCCAGGACTGTTATGTTAACTACTATACGAAGGTATGGGGTGTTACAGCTTTGGTTTGTAACAACTATGCTTGGTGTGAGGCCTTTTGAAGGGGTTGTTTTGGTGGAGTTTGTACAAGGAATCAAGCTTTACTTTGTACCTAAGGTAATGACTAGATCGCATGAGTGTTTTGTTGCACTACGTATCATCCAAAAACCATGAAAGAGATCTCGGGTGGAAAAGTCAGTTTTAATTGTTATTCTGCTATACTTGGATGGCTTGGCCTTTCCCATTAATAGGTCTCTTGGCTCTAAAGGTCTTCTTCACGAATCTATTAAACTTCCTAGCTAGCATGGCCATCTCCTCTTCATTTTCACTCTCACATTTTGTGTTTCTCTTTTTTTCCTAAACTAAAGATTTAAAGGCTATTTCTTTTTTCTTAACTTCCTATTTCTTAGTTTCCTCTCTCTCATTTTCATGCTTTAATGTCATTTCATAAGTAAGAAGGGATCCTACAAGTTCTTTTAGCTTGAAATAATTGAGGTTTTTAGCTTTTTCTATAGTAGTAAACTTAGGTCTCCATAATTTTGGTAGGCTATAAAGAGTTTTCTTTACAAGTTGTGCATTTGAAAATTCTTTCCCTAAAGCCTTTAAACCTTTTACAATGTTGGTCAATCTTTCAAACATCTCATTAATTGATTCACCCTTTCTCATCTTAAAAAGTTCATAGTCATGAGTAAGTAATCTAATCTTGGATTCTTTAACTTGATTTGAGCCTTCATGTGTGGTCTCTAAAGATTCCGTTATTGGCTTGTCATTTTGACACATAGAGACTTTGTTAAATTCACTAGCACCTAAGGTACAGAAGAAAGTATTATAAGCTTTGCAATTGATTTGAATTAGTTTCTTATCTCTATCATTCCATTCTCTCATAGTCTTAATGACTAATTTGCCATCTACCTCTTTATATGGAACATGTGGACTATCTAATATAATATTCCAAACATTTAGGTCCATAGATTGTATCAACATTTCGATGCACTTTCTCCAATAAAGGTAGTTTGTACTTACAAAGAGAAGTGGCCATTGGATTAATTACCTTTCATTAAGCATAGGTGCCATAACCTCCATCTTTGATAATTTGAGCTACTACAACGGATCACTCAAGGTTGTTAGGCTTGTAAAATTGAGCCCTTACTCTGATACCAATTGTGAGTGTAGTAAGGTCAATGCAATAAATACCAAATGACGGGTGAATTAGAATTTTAGAAATTTTCTTTGCAAGTTTAATGAAAAATAGCCATTTTTTTAAAAACAAATCTTATCTTGTGTTAAAAGCAAAGTAAGTGACTTTTCTTTAAAGCAAATATCAATAATAAATCATAATGCATAAAAGTAAATCAAGACAAAAGGATTTTTTATAGATGTTTGGTTTTCTTGAATGCGTACGTCTTCTCCTTTTGCTCACCAAGGAGTTTAGAATCTACTTAAGGAAATGTGCTTTTTGATGGGATCAAGTATTTAACCCTTACAAATTCTTTCTAACAAGATCAAACGAAACCCATAAATGCCTTTTAATGGGAGAAAGCACAACCCGCAAAGTGGCTTTTACTAGGCTCAACCATAAACCCACATTAACTTTTGAAAGTTAAGTTAGAACCTTTACAAATGTATGTACAAAGGAGTAATAGCAAAGATTTGCCTCACGAAGGTTGGGTGCTAAAAGTTTAAGCTTTTTATGTACAAAGAGAAAAAAATGCTTTCACAAATATCAACTCAAGGATTTGTAAGTGAATGAGCTTAAATGGCTTTGAGTGCTTGAGGGAAGAATAAAATGATGTCTAGAGAGATATAAGGATTTTGAATTCTCTTTCTAAGGTTTCCAAATGTACTGCTGGTCTTCTATTACTTCAAAATGAGTCAAAGGTGGGCTTTTATACTTGCAAAGAGATTTAGAGCCGTTAGACACAAGTTTGAATTTAAATTTGGCTATTACTAACCTTGAGGATTAACTAAAAAACTCTTAAGATCAACTATATTTTTCAAAAATCTCAAATTAGGGCTTTCATAGTCGAGTATAAACTTCCTCTACTCGATCCACTTGTTGAGAGCATGTAATTTTGAAGTTCTGGCCTTGAGGATCAATTACCAAAACTTGGGGATCAACTAAGACTCCTTGAAATTGAAATTTCCATGTGTCTACTGTTCAAGGATCAACTACTGCTCGAGGGGGATCAACTATAGTTCCTTGTAATTTGAATTTCCACTCTTTATTGTGCTAGGATTGACTGCCACTCGAGGGGGATCGACTAGGGCTTTCTTTTTTTAGTTTTCACACATTTTTTGCCACTGGATCTACTGGAGCTTTGTTTTCTCAAAATGCCTTGTTATTTTGGCACTCAACTTAAGCTCTATCTTCCTCGTGATCAAATATCATTCTAAGACATGTTTGCTCTATGTTTTCTCAGTTGAAGACTCATTGTTTGAAAGCTTAGTGATGTTTTCTAATGATGAATGGCTTTTCAAATATTTATATGATTTTAGGAGGATGAAAAGCATGATTTTGAAAATTTCAAATACTTGTCATTAAAACTAAGATATCATGCAATTTTGTCAAATCAAAACATAAGATATTTCAATGCTAACAATCTCCCCCTTTTTGATATGACAAAATCATGAGCACATTTGAGTTTGAAATCTCTTGAAACTCCCCTTAACCTTAATAGTCTTTAAGCCTTTGTTTGAAAACATTTTAAGTTTAAGTGAGAAAGGTATAAGAAATAAATGAAAACTTTAAAATTCTCCCTTTCAACATATGCATGAAACTTCAAAAAGTTTTCAAGCAGTTTCAGATTTATCTAGAGCACAACAGCATTTCAATACACTTGTAAACCTTTTCCCCTTTTTTTGTTACATTAAAAAGGAGTAGAAGTATGAGCTTTAAGCACTAAGACTCAAGAGACAATGGTTAGCAAAAATCATCAAATATATAACCATTAAAATCAAGGCTGTTTAACCATCAATCTAAAGTTATTGAGATATATTTCCATTCAATATATTCAATCAAGACATTAAGAAATATATCAATTCAACACACACACACACACACACACACACATACATATATATTTCAACCAAGAATGCCACACATAGATATATATATATATATATATATATATATATATATATATATTTATTTATAAGAAAAAATTATGGGCATTACATCCATTAAGTTCATGAGAGCATAAGTAGAAAGTATTCTTAGGTACATACACATAATAAAGCAAGCTAAAGATGAACATGATATGCATGAGTGAATGAGGTGTAAGTCATCTTAGCTAATGTCCTTCTTTAGAAAGGAGTGTTGCAATGTGGGTTTCTAATGACTCTTGATGCTCAATTATACGCTGGATGTGCTGATCAACATCATTAAAGCGTGCATCCATGGCATGGTGAATAACTTCAAATCTCGCCTCATAAGTGTCTTGAAGAAGATCAAGGCGTCTAGCATTTTCTCTAACTATTTCGTTTATTGCATTAAGTCTTGCATCTGTACTCATATCGCCTAATGAACTAGCAGGCATAGCACTTGAAGAAGGTTGAATAGTAGCTTGTGTAGGCAGCTTCTCATCACCATCATTATTACTATCATCGTCACCCTTAGCTTGATGAGCTTTGTTATGAACCTAAGCACAAATCTCAACATCCTTAATATAACCCATCCTAGCTATAGTGATCTTGTCAAGGAATTTTCATCTTGGGTTGGGAGATAGCATCATCTAAAGATGTGTCAACATTAAGATGAGCTAGGAAGTCGAGTCATACCTTGGCAATACATCATATTAGACCCAATTCCTACCACAACTTTCTTCATGTCCGAAAAGATAAAACTTGCTAGATCAATGGGAGTCTGAAGCTTAATGTGGTGTGTGAGCCATAGGTCTTCTTTAGAAACCGTCGAACGTTTGCTTGGTACTAGCCTTAGAGTCCAACTAATAATCAAGTGCGAAATTCTATTCGTCATGGATAGCTTAGTAATAGAATCAAGGGCACTTAGATTGTTTACATGTAACTCTTGTTATAATTCACGCACCATGAAATTATCACTAATATAGGTCATAACATCAAGTGCACAATCCAAATTAAACACTTTTTTGATCAGCTCAAGTGTGATATTAAACATTCAACCCATAATGCAAGTAGTGAAAGCATCATCATAAAAGTGAAGTTCATAGTTGTAATCCCTATATTCCATAATTACATTGCTATAGAAAACTTTAACCAGATTTTTGAAAATAAGAATATTCAAACTTAAATAATCATACCAACCCAAATTCTTGAGATTTTCAATGTAGGGAAAACCAAATTTTTCAAGAAATTTAAGATCTATTACTCGGCCATGGTAGATGGTTTTTGAAGTAAAGAGATTTTTGTACTATTGTTGAGTGGCATTGTCAGGAAAATTCAATTCTTGGAATCTAGTGACGCTTAAGAAGCCCAACTAACCTCTTTGAGAAGGAAACTTATAGTGTTCTTGGGGTGGTGCCATGGATGAGTTTTTAAGAAATTTTAGAGGTGAGAATTGATAAAAAGGTGTGGAGAATCGATCCTAAAAAGTATAGATTTGAGTAGAAAGCTTGGAAAATTGACTATGCACTGTAGAAAATGGGTTTCTAGGTTTTGTGACATTTGAAAAAGAACCAAAATACCCTATTTATAGTGGATCGAGATTAGGGGTTTTAAATGGGCACTTTGCATTTTAAAATTCTAGAGAGAATGAACCAAATGAAGGGGATGAATCCTTGAGTGGTTTGATGAATTTGGAGTTTAAAAAGATTTAAAGTATTTGAAGAAAACCCCGTGGAGATCAACCATAAGGAAGTAAAGATTGACTATGTCTTTCTAAAGGTCACAATTTTGACTTTTCAAATTTAAAAGGATTGACTACATTAAGGAGGTAGTCAACTATGACTTTGTAAATATGACTTTTAACTTTTGAAATCACAGAGAGTCGATGTTTTGGGCAAGGTAGTCGATCATTGTTTTTCTAATAAGGTAATTTTGGCTTCCAAAACAAATTTGAACAAGGCTTAGCTTCTTGAGAAAGTTCAAAAAATAGTTGAAGCTTCCTTGGTACTCAACTAAAGATGATTAAAGTCAATCTTTAGACTTCAAAAATCATTTGAAAATAATGTACACTAGACTATAAATCTTAAAGTCTAGAGTTTATCAATTTGCTCATAAATTCAAGTGTGAATTAACTATTAACTTGTAATAGACAATATTCTAACTTTTGAGCTAAAAAAAGTTTTTTTGAAAAACATGTGCATTTGTTCAAGAATTAATTTTCAAAAATCATTTGCCACAAATCATGGCTTATATTTTGAAAAATCAAAGATATATTCTAGAACTTGTGATAGAGTATTTTTGAAAATAATGAGGAATGATTGTGTCAAACCCTGTTCTATAAAATAATTACGACGTCATTTACAGATTTAATAGAATGTTTGCATGTTTAGGAAGTTCGAGGAATCGTTAAAAGACGATATTGCCCCTAATGGTACCATTAAGTCGATTAAGTCTCGAGCTAGTTCAAGTAGGAATTTTAAGGTGAAATTAAGAGTTTCACAGTTCAGGGATGACTTAAAATGGTAATTCGGAGTTCGAGAATTAATTTGGAGTTAAATCAAAATTTTCACTATCTAGGGGCAAAATGGTCATTTGCCACTTGGGGACAAAATGGAAATTTTGAGAGAAGATTTTTTGGTCCTATTTGATTTATTGGAGTATGATTTGAGGTTTAGAAGTGAAAAAAAATTTTAATTTCTGTATAAATTGGAATACAAGGGTGAAATGGTAATTTTGCCATCCCGACGGTAAAACGTAATTTTGCACCCCCAGAGCATTTTTCATGCACAAGGTCTTCACCCATCATCATTTTTGACCCTTGAATAATGTGTGGTGGAGAGAGAAAGCTTAATAGTTAAGAAATGACACATGGACCAATAATAAGGTGACATGTGTCAAGTTTATATTCATTAATTATTTAACTTTAAAATAAACATAAAATCAGCCAATTCTCTTTCATATGGCCGGCCAAACAAAGAAAAAGGAAGAACAAAAGGAGGAAAGGAAAAAACAAGAAACCTAGGTGGGAAAATTAAAGGAAAATTGGTGGATTTCAAGGAATCAAGCAATCAAAGGTAAAATTTCTTGATTTTGACTTGTGATCTACCTTTCCCATGCTTTTCTCCTTATTTTCCATGGTTAGATTTCATGTTTTCATGGTGAATTCATGGCTGCCCAAATGGGTATGGAGAGAGAATGAAGTTAGATTAATTTGATTTTAAGTTATGTTAGTGTTTTTAGTTAGTTTAGCATATTTAGGAACAAAACAACAAGAAAAGAATTCATTTTCCTCCATTACCATTATTGGCTGAATTTTTTAGGGGAATATTGGCTGCTGATTTTGATGTTTATTGAGGAATTATGATGAATAATGATGAATTATGAGCTTAGAAAAATAATGGGAATTTTCAGAGCAAAAATACGAATTTTTACCCACTAGGGGTATTTTCGTAATTTGTTACCGAGACTGATAATTTGCACCTCATTGAGGAACATTAAGTCAATTTGGGTGCAATTGAGGTATAAAAACTGAAAAAAATTAATTTGGAGTTTAAACGGACGCGTATATCGATTTATCGGGTAAAAGACCGAAATAGGCTAACATCGTGTTTAGGCAAAATTTAGACATTTTGCACTTCATATCATGCATTAGTAGTATAAATTAGTTTATTTTGGTTTAGTACCAAAGTAGTACACCTCTTAATTGTGCAATTTGTCAAGGTGACGAATCCTCTAGCAAGGGCAAAGAAATCGCACCTGAGGAGTAATAGTTGGAGTACCGGAATTTAGTTTTCGGAAACTGTGAGTAAACTTATTATCGTCTTAATTATCTAGAGTAGTTTTATACAATTGTGTGATTTTATGGAAAATGGGTTTAAATGGTAAATTGCTATGTTTTAGGAGAAATTGTGATTTTATAAAATGATTTTATAAATTTTATGGAAAATCGAATATTGGTTTTGAAAATAGAGTAATTGGAGACTATCTACTTGTGTTATAAATTTATGCTTTTAAATTGAATGGCTTATGACAATAAATGAGCATGAATGGCTAAACTGATTTTGTTGTTAGAATTATTTGTATTGTGTATTTAGCCTTGAGAGGCTAGGTTGCGATAAATTGCCATGTCATGCAGTAAAAAGATTTTATAAATCAGGTGGTAGATAAAAGATTGGCTACTACAGTGGTGGGGGGTTCCGTGGCCCAGCCTATTAGAGGGGCATGGTAAAATCCTTTATATTCTCACCTCGGTCGTAGAGGCGCGTAAGGTATCTCTTGAGGTGGGCTTTTTGAGGGCACTTCACGTGGACGACCGTGTGAGAGTGAGACTCAACCAACGCCAACGAACGGCTATGTTGTCAAAATAAAAACAAGATTTACGATTATATAAAATTTTTCACAGCCTTGGCGGACTCGGTTGGATACCTCTGGTCCAGGTGCCCCCAAGTACAGGATTTGGCATGAGCCAAGTTTTGAGAAATTTACGAGCCATATTGATTATTTGGTTGAAATGAATATTCGTGTTGTGAAAAATTTACTGAAATGAATTATTTTTAATTGTCTCCCTTTACTGGCCTTTAGATTATTTAGATGGTGTTTGTTTACTCACTGGGATTATGTAACCATAATCTCACCCCTATTCCTATCCATTTTTCAAGCTCAAGACAGTTTGTTGATAGTTGAGTAAGACGAGAATTAATCTCGGAGTTGCATCCTAGAAAGTAAGGGTTCGTAGCCCTACACCTTCTTGGTCAGTTGGGGGCCCACGTGTCATTGTAAAAGAAATTTTATACTTCAGTTATCTGATTTAAAGTATGTATGAACATATTTATCTTTTACACCATGTTTTTAGTGGGTTTCGGTATTTTTGAAGAAAAATGACTAAAATGCCCCTGTGAGCCTAAAAATAACATTTTATTGTTTTGATTTGGAAACGACTTATGATTTCTTAAAATGCGAGATTTAATAACTGTCGCTCACCGGAGAGATGAGAAAGCTGATACTAAGCCTTGCGGGGTTTCGATCGGCATTCGGGGTAATGAGTACCTATCGAGACGTCGCGGCGGTTGTCACGGGCCCGATCGGACTTCCGGGTCGTGACAATTCGATTGGTATCAGAGCATGGTTTAAATATCAGAGATTTTGATTTTAAAGCTTTGGATTTTAATGTTTTTGGTTTTAAAGTTGTTTTAAGAAATCCACACTGACACTGCGTGGCCTAAGTTAAGTTAAGTGAAATTAGTTAAGTTAAGTCAGGTTAGGTAGAATAGAATACGTGCATCTGCATATAGAATTTGGAGTTGTTTAGACTTGTTTTGTTTTTTCTTATGGATCTTATGGGAGCTATAGAAACTCCTGTTTCCAGTAATTCACTTCCTTGTTAATGTCATGCAAAGGTCATAAGTAGGGCCGTTGTTCGGGTTTAAGATGCCACTCGTGCCACTAGCCAGTGTTGGAGAGATCTTAAAACGAATGCTCCTAATGAAAGATTAATGAATGATATATCCCTCCGATTATGGATGGAAAAATTTGGAGTTGGACAAATAGGTCGTGATAATTTATTCATTTGGTGGAGTGTATAAATTCAGCATTGAGGTAAGAGTAAATTTATTTGGTGGAGTGCATGAAAATAAGAACACTATGTTAATTGAGCGTGTTATGCCCATATAAAAGTGGTGTTGATTTCAATTAAACGATTATGAGATTTCAAAAATTGATTGGATCTATTATAGTTCATGGATATAAGGATGTGAACTAACTCGAGAGTGAGTATTAATGATTACTATAATTGATATGTGGTCATGAAGTAAGAAGTTAGTAAACAAATCTGCTCTAAGGATGAGCTTGAACTTTGCTATGCATAGTAAGGAGGAGCCAAGGGACTAACGGACTAGATGTGGAATTGGCAGCTTGAGGTTAAATGACTTGGAAATGTCGAATCTAGTCTAAGTGCCATATGAAGTTCTACAGTTGAGATTGATATACAAATTACTTGAAAGATCAATTTAAAAGTTTATTCGATTCAAAGTGTGGTCTATGATATGAATGATCAGTCTTAAAGGTGATCTCCCCAGAGCAAGGAATTTAAAAAATGTTGATGTTTGGATATACTCTAAGAGAGAAAACTTCTGCATCCTAAGTTTAGAACAACTTTGATCTTATGATTGCAAAGGCAAGGTGTAATAACTAAGTAAATTATTCACTTAATAAATGTGATTGATTATTGATGAATAAAGTCAAGATCTTCACGTTTAGTGGTATATAATTTGATAATTATGTATTTAAGGGTTATTTGGAGACAATTTCTTTATCAAATTTGCATTAAATGCTATGGTAAAGGCATACAAATGTTAATATGCAAATGTATCCAGGAATGATTTTAACATATCACCAAAGGAGAATTAAACCTGTTGAAGTTAATGTTTAATAGTGTGCATATG
>NC_030854.1:19892397-19922304 GCF_000208745.1 Theobroma cacao | reverse complement strand
GAGGAGTAATAGTTGGAGTACCCGAATTTAGTTTTCAGAAACTGTGAGTAAACTTATTATCGTCTTAATTATCTAGAGTAGTTTTATACAATTGTGTGACTTTATGGAAAATGGGTTTAAATGGTAAATTGCTATGTTTTAGGAGAAATTGTGATTTTATAAAATGATTTTATAAATTTTCTGGAAAATCGAATCTTGGTTTTGAAAATAGAGTAATTGGAGACTGCCTGCTTGTGTTATAAATTTATGGTTTTAAATTGAATGGCTTATGGCAATAAATGAGCATGAATGGCTAAACTGATTTTGGTGTTAGAATTATTTGTATTGTGTATTCAGCCTTGAGAGGCTAGGTTGCGATAAATTGCCATGTCATGCAGTAAAAAGATTTTATAAATCAGGTGGTAGATAAAAGATTGGCTACTGCAGTGGTGGGGAGTTCCGTGGGCTAGCCTATTAGAGGGGCACGGTAAACTCCTTTATATTCTCACTTCGGTCGTAGAGGTGCGTAGGGTATCTCTTGAGGTGGGCTTTTTGAGTACACTTCACGTGGACCACCGCGTGAGAGTGAGGCTCAGCCAACGCCAAGGAACTGCTATGTTGTCAAAATAAAAACAAGTTTTATGATTGTATAAAATTTTTCACAACCTTGGTGGACCCGGTTGGATACCCCTGGTCCAAGTGTCCCTAAATACAGAATTTGGCATGAGCCAAGTTTTGAGAAATTTACGAACCATACTGATTATTTGGTTGAAATGAATATTCGTGTTGTGAAAAATTTGCTGAAATGAATTATTTTTAATTGTGTCCCTTTACTCGCCTTTAGATTATTTAGATGGTGTTTGTTTACTCACTGGGATTATGTAACCATAATCTCACCCCTCTTCCTATCCATTTTTCAAGCTCAAGACAGTTTGTTGATAGTTGAGTAAGACGAGAATTAATCTCGGAGTTGCATCCTAGAAAGTAAGGGTTCGTAGCCCTACACCTTCTTGGTCAGTTGGGGGCTCACGTGTCACTGTAAAAGAAATTTTATATTTCAGTTATCTGATTTAAAGTATGTATGAACATATTTATCTCTTACACCATGTTTTTGGCGGGTTTCGATATTTTTGAAAAAAATTGACGAAAATGCCCCTGTGAGCCAAAAAAATAATATTTTATTATTTTGATTTGGAAACGACTTATGATTTCTTGAAATGCGAGATTTAATAACTGTCACTCACCGGGGAGATGCGAAAGCTGATGCTAAGCCTTGCGGGGTTTTGATCGGCATTCGGGGTAATGAGTGCCTATCGAGACGTCGTGGCGGTTGCCACGGGCCCGATGGGAGTTTTGGGTCGTGACAGATTGGAAGACCTAGCATTAGATGAGTTGCGTATATGGTGTATGCATGTATGTTATGCACAATGCATAATGCAACATGGTTCAAAATAATAACACTTACATAGACACAATTATATTCATTAAAGAATTAATTGAATAATTAAGAGATATAACAAAACATCAGCTATAAATAGATAAATCAAACAAATTTCAAGCATAGAAATCAAACAATCAACTATACAATACAATAAGCATAATTTACAAAGCACAATGAGAAGCATATTCGTGGAATATTTTATCATTTAAGCATAAATGTGAGATATCATTAAGCACTAGATCAATATGGTGTTTGAAAAATATAACCAATAATGAGGAACACCATTTGTTGAACTTCCATTGAGCTCATTGTTAAAGATTTCAACTTGATCATTAATCATACGACAAGGTCAATGATTAACTCCCCCTTTAAACTTTGGTTAACTGAAAACCAATAAGATGTACATGATACAACAAGGTGAGGAGATAAAATTGATAATCACATTATAGTATAGTTTTACTTTCCCTTGAATGGACCGTGCAATCAAAATTTTCCAAAAATTTGGGGATAAATCATGGGCATATAATAAATGAGTGTTAAAATGAATATTCAATGTGATAATCTAATACTCAAATATTCATGGAACTAGAGAAGTAAAAGTATTTAAATAAGTGTTCAATGTGTGTATAGAACACTCATAGTTTCAAGAAGTATATATCAATTTGTTCCATTGCATGCCCAAGATATCAATTAATTATTTTAAAGGAATTCTCTAAGTCACATAAGAATGAGAATTTAAAAGAGAATTTTCTCAATGAGAGCAAATATTCAAATATTAAGAGAATATTATCATTAAGCATTTTCATTCATTTAGCAAGTATTTTCTTAACTTCATAAGAATAAATATCATTTACCTGTTTCTTGTGCTTTTGACCTTTACCATATGAGCTCCTCCTATAAAAAGAAATTCAAGCTTTTGTTTTTGGTACCCAAAGTTTCTTGGGTCCTTTAGAGTTAGTATCCTTGGTTTTCTTTTGAACCCAATCTATAGTTACCACTTTGCAATGTAGGAATTTAGTTCCTTTTGGAACCCATGCATACCTCACAACTTTGTCTCTTTGAGTAATAATTATTAAGAACAAGACAAAGTAGAATGCTCAAATTTGAGACATGATGTTGATAACTCTATTATATAGAGTTATCTTGCATATTTTGAATGATAAAATGGCCAAGTCTTTTAGTTTAGGCACAGTTTTAAGTAGTTTCTTCATTTTTCTTTAATTAGTTAACTCATGATTGAGCTAGTTTACTTCAAGTTATTTTAGTTCATTTGTATGGTAAAAATTCCTATTTTTAGCTATGGCTGATTTAGTCCCTATGTTTTTAAGGTCTTTAAAAGAGAAGGGGTCAACTGACAAGGAATTGTACAAGTTGACAAGATGTAGACTTCATCGAACATGTTATGGTAATTTAGACATAACTCGAGCAACAAAACTCCCATCAACATGATTATTAGATTATTGGAAATCTTAGAGGAAGGGATACAACTTTCATGTTTATCACTTCACCCAAATTGGACTGGAACATGGTCAAAATCGCGTAGCAATTCTTCAATTTGGTGCTATAGTGCCAACATGGGGTTTTTAAAATATGCATTTCCTGATTTTTTACTTTGAGGCTTTAAAGGAGAGATATAAATATGCCATTTTGACAGAGTTCAAGGGGTTGGAAGGAGAACTGATTTCAGAGGAAAAGAAATCATAAACAAAAGAAGAAAAGGAGAAAAAGAAAGGAAAATCAAGGCTCAAAAAGTTACAAAAATTTGTTTCTCTCTCTAGATTTGTTCTTCTTTCATTTTCTTTTGCTGTATTTATGGTTTCTTTCTTGTGGATGATGTTTGCTGAGAATATGATGAACTAAATAGCTTTTTCTAATATTGTGGTTGATCTCTTCATGTAGTTTAGATATTTTAACTCTTTTTTACTTATTATTAATGGGTATTGTATTGTTTATTTCAAATCTATTCTTATTGCCTCTAAATGCTTTATCAACAATGATTGATTTGGGTCTATAAATGCAACTTGACGAAGGGAGTTTAGAATAGACAAAAGGTTTGAATAGCATGTGTTTATTTCACTTAGAGACTAGGTGATTTGATTAGTATTTAGGATATAAATATACCTACATAGCATATGCAACCAAATTTAGAGCCTAAGCTTAGTGAACCTTCCATAATTAATTTATATAGACATATGGAGAATTAATTATGAGAGGTATGTTTACAAGCATCTTGACAAAGACTTGTAGACAAATTTAGACTCTAGGCTAGCAACCAACCCATTGATTTAAGTATAAAGAGAGAGATTAAATTTAAATGAAGGGTTGAGTAATTCCACAATCCTAAGCCTTAATTCATTGATTCTTTAGTGGTTTTTAGCATTAACTCCCTAGTTTAGCTTTATTACTTTAATTTCATTTTTAATCAATTTTCAAATTTGATTTAGTTGGATAAGATTGGGGTGTCCAATTCTAGAACTTAGAAAGCATTTTGACAGAAATCCTTATGGAGACAATACTTTTCTTACTACTATATTACTTGTGTGATATGTGCACTTGCATATGTGTAAAGTCAACAACAAGTTTTAGGCGGCGTTGCTAAGAAATTGTTTTTATATTCTTTTGCTAATGTTAATACCATGCAAATTAGTCTTATTCCAAGCTTTATTTTCTTTATTGTCAAGTACTTTTGGTTAAGATGATGAATTATTATAACTATCAGTAGCCATTTGAATAATTTGTGTCTAGAAGGGTTGCTAGTGATTATGAATTGGATGCAATCAATACTTTGACTGCTCAAGTAGATATTTTGTCTTAGAAAATTGACGCTTGGTGTGGTAATGTTTTTCAAGGTCCTTTTGTGACATGCAAGCTTTGTGGAGATAGGCATTCAAGTGATTGTTGTCCAGCCTATTATGAATCAATGCAATTTATGGAAGCTTTAATGGATAGCAAAATAATTCATACTCTAACAGTTACAACTCAAGGTGGAATCACCCAAATTTTTCATGGAGTAATGATCAGGGTCCTACATATCCATCACAACTTGTTTTCCATAATGGTTTTTAATCACAAGTTAGAGCCCCTATACCTGAGAAGAAGCTAACTTTGGAAGAGATGTTTATGCAACACATGACAAATATGAATGCAATCATTCAATGTAACAAAGCTTCAATGAGAAATATTGAGACACATGTGAGTTAACTTATAGATGACATCGACAATAGGCCTTAGGAAACTTTACCAAATGACGCTGAGTCTAATCCTAAAAGAGAAGAATATAGTAAGCTTTTTGATGAGGTAAATGGGAAGAATGTGGTAGATAATGTGGATAAAGTAGATCAAGAGAATACTTTCAACAAGCAAGTTTAAGATGAAAAAGTTAAGAAAAAAGAGGAAGTATCTACACCACCACAAGTCAAGCCATATGAGCCTTACATTCCCTTTTTGGGTATAGTTGATGAGTTACCTAAGGAGGTTGTTGATATGGAAAATTCAAAAAAACTCCTTGAAACTTGTTTAGTTCAAGATGCAACAAGAAAGTACAAGAATAAAGAACTCACAAATGTTACACATGTTTGGAAGGCTATTCTAAAACTGTAATATTGAAGAAGAACTCAATTTAAGAAATTAGGTAAAAGTTAACCTATTCCACCATCTTCGGTTAAGCAAGCATCAAATCTTGAGTTAAAGCCATTACAACCTCATCTTAGAAGAAGGCTACTTTCACACCTCAAGTTTTTTCCATGCAAACTTAAACCTTTTTAAAAGGTGAAAGAAGACCTCAACTAAAGTCAAGTTATTAACTATAAAGAAGCGCTTCTTGGGAGGTAACCCGAGCTTTTGAAACTCATATTTTCTCTTTTAGTTATTTTTATTTCATTTATTCATATTTCTACATTAATTTCTATTTACTTTCTTTTTGTATTAAAAAAAAAAAAGTGAGCCTTCCATAAGCATTGGTGACAATGATGAATATGAAGAGGAAGAAGAGAGTTTCTCCACATTCCAAAAGGAGTATCTTTTGCCTATTTTTTTTTCTACTTTTATAACATGGAGGACAATGTTAGCTTTAAGTTTGAGGGAACTCTTAAAATTTTAGCTTTGTTTTAATCTTTTTGCCTTTATGTTTTTAGATTTTAAGTTCATTTAGTTGTTTATCGTTTAATTTTCTGCATATTTTGAAAAAAAAATTAGCTAGAGTTAGTTGTGCCAATTTCTTTGATTCATCTATCCAATGATGAAAATTAGTTAACTTGTTATCTTTTGCTTTCGGTAAATGTGAATATTATTTTAGTGTTATGTTGAATTCTCATGTTAAGCATCATTATAGGATGAGATTTTCCACAATTTGAGCATTATATCTCTTGCATTGAATTATTGTGTACATTTAGAGAAGATTTACGTGAATGTTACTTTTTGAAAATGTCTTGAGTTCTAGAATTTGTTTGAGTTTCTTTCGAGGTGAAATCCTAGGCTATACTTAGTTAAGGAAATGACTTCGACCATCCTTGGACCGGTTCAGCCTTTTTAGCTACCTTGCGATATATTTATCCCTAGAATACCCTTTAAGCCTAATGTAACCTTTTTTTTTTAAACACTTAATTATTAGCATAGACCCTCACATAAAAAGTTCCAGTTTTTGCATCCCTCACTCCTAATTGCATAAGTCAATTGAGGAAGTGTCATGAGCTAGATAATGAAAAAAGATAGTAAAAATGAAAATTGATTAAAAGTTCAAAAACATGATTGTATTCATCTCACTACCCAATAAAAGAAATAAGTTTGAAGGCGTGATATTGAAAATAAAATGAAGAAAAAGAAGAAAAAATTGATGAAAAAGGAGTGTACTTGGTAAAGGAAAATAAAGCTCTAAATAGGTCCTAGATTGACTATATGCTTAGGATGATTCAAGCCACATATTATCCCATATCTTACCTTGACCCTAGCCATACGTTACAAGCTAATAAAGTCCAAAGGATCCTCGATTAAGTGTTAGTCTACATTAGTGGAGAGAGAGATTAAAAGCGAACATATGAAACTCTAGACTAATTTGAATTTTGCATGAGTATAAATTTATCTAGATTGCATAATGTTCATTTTAAGAGATTGCACACACTCAGTAGAATCCATTCGAGAATGAGCTTCCATTCGAGCTGAAATGTGAACTTGAATAGTATTTATGTTTTGCTTTGAGTTAAGAAAAAGAAATGACTTATGAGGAATTTAAAAGTAATCATTAACTTGGTGCATACTACTTCTAGTAAGATGTTTTCTTCGTTTACGTTATTTTCTTTTGTTTTAAGGTTTTTCTAGAGGACTAGCAAATATTAAGTTTTGGGGTGTGATAACTCTATTATACTGATTTATCTTGCCATATTTTGAGTGATAAAATGGCTAAGTCTTTTTGTTTAGGTAGAGTTTTAAGTAGCTTTCTTTATTTTTCTTTAATTAGTTAACACATGATTGAGCTAGTTTACTTCAACTTATTTTAGTTCATTTGTATGGAAAATATTCCTATTTTTAGCTATGGCTGATTTAGTTCCTAAGTATTTAAGGTCCTCAAAAGAGAAGGGGTCAAGTGGCATGGAATTGTACAAGTTGGCCAAGTGCAAACTCCACCAAATATGATGTGATATTTCAAACAGTACTTGAGCTACAAAACTTCAATCAATGTGATTCTTAGACTATTGAAAATCTAAGAGGAAGGGCTACAACTTTTATATTTATCATTTTGCCCAGTTTGGATTGGAACATGGTCAAAATCATGTTAGAAGTAACTAGACTGTAGCAGTTCTACACTAGGCAGCTAAAAAGCCAAGAATACATGTCCCCCACACAAGTCGGTAAGTTCAGTGCTAACATGGGGTTTTTAAAATCTGTATATCCTGAGTTTTTACTCTAGGGCTTTAAAGGAGAGATATAAATAGGCCACTTTGACTAGGTTCAAGGGGTTGGAAGGAGAGCAGCTTTAAGAGGAAACGAAATCATAAACAAAAGAAGAAAGGAAGATCAAGGCTTAAAAAGCTATAGAAATTTGTTTCTCTCTCTAGATTTGCTCTTCTTTCGTTTTCTTTTGCTGTATTTATGGTTTTTTTCTTGTGGATCATGTTTGTTGAGACTATGATGAACTAAATAACTTTTTCTAGGATTGTGGTTGATCTTTTCATATTGTTTGTGTCACGACTCGGAACTCTCATCGAGCCCGTGACAACCGTCGCGAAGTCTCGTCAAACATTCTTTACCCTGAATGCTGATCGAAACCTCGCAAGGCTTTTGTATTAGTTTTCTTACCTCCCCTGTGATTGACAGTAACTAAAATCGTGTTTTGAAACGATATGGACCATTTTCCCATCCAAAAACAATGAAAATTTATCTTTGTCTCACAAGGGTATTTTAGTCTTTTTTTTCTTTTCTTTTTCAAAAATTTTGAAATTCGTAAAAAATGTAATATGTAAGTGGAAACACATATTTCATGATTTAAATTAAATTTTTAAGTCTAAAACATTCGTTTAAAGTAAAATTATAACTATTTGAATATAATAAAAACATTAAATAAAATATTCTATTTTCTTAAAACACAATATTTTCAAAGTCTTCCTAAAATAACTTTTGTAGCATAAGAGTAAAATAAATTTATTCATATAGTAATAAAGATAATTAAAGTATGAAATTTTGTTTACAGTGATACGTGGGCCCCCAATTGACCAAGAAGGTGTAAGGCTACGAACCCTTACTTTCTAGGATGCAACTTCGAGATTAATTCTCATCTTAATCAACTATCAACAAACTATCCTGAGCCTGAAAAATGGATAGGAAGAGGGGTGAGATTACATAATCCCAGTGAGTAAACAATTACCATCAAAAGCATTTAAAGCTGAATAGCCGAAAATAATATAAAAACGTTATATCTCAATAATGTTCATAACGCAAAATTCGTTTCAATCTATATCAAACAATTTCTTTTCATCAAAATTTGCCCCGCTTATGAGTTTCTTAAACTTGGCCCCTGCTAGAATCATTCTCGCGGGTACCTTCGTCAAGGTATCCCACTAAGACCGCCAAGGCTGTTAAATGTCCCATACCCATAAACATGTTTTCTCATCTGACACACAACCGTTCCTTGGCGTTGGCTGAGTCTCACTCTCACGTGGTGGTCTGAACGTGAGGTGCACTCAAATCTTACCTCAGGAGATACTTTATCCAACATCTCCCCTCGGAGGTAAGTATATAATTGGGTTACCGTGCCCCTCTCATAGGCAGTCCACGAAAACCCCCACCACTGCAGTGACCGTTTAATATACCACTAGACCCATAAAATTTTCTGTAACATAATATGGCGAATAAAATTTGATCCAGTCTACCAAGACCAATCCAAAACTGTTCATATATTTCATGCCACCCTAAAAATTTAGCCATCATGCTACTATAGTGTCATAAGCCACAATTTCAATAACATATAAAATCATAAATTCAACACAGTCTCCATATACTCAATTTTCCCTAAACAATATTTGATTTCAAAACTAGTATAAATCTCATTTTTATTAAAAACATTTTAATTGAAAAACATAATATTTTATAATTTAAACTCACCATTCAATAAAAGCATCAAACAAGAATAATTACTCTAGATATTTAAGACGATAAGTTGTCCATTCACAGTATTAGGAGTAGAAATACTCTTATTTTCAGTCCGTGGGTATAGTCTTTCACCCGTACCCAATGGCTCACCACCTAGCCATAATCCATGACACATATTCCAATTAAATTGTGTCTAACAGTCATAAGCTATTTCAGGCTTGATATATATATGTGTGATATGAAATGAAAAATGCACGGGTAGCCATCTAGACCCGGTATTGGCCTAAGTCGATTTTTCATCCGATAAATTGGCCAATGTGTCCAATTTCACTCCAACTTACTCCATTTCTTTTCCAATTCCTCCATTCACCAAAAACTATTATTTCTTAATCAAATCACCTAGAATAACATCCCATTTTTCCTCATTATTCACTTAGAGAATTTGGCTATTGATGGGCACCAAACCTTTGGTGGTTTTCTTCACTTGTTTTCATGCTACACATCATTAATCACCTAAAAACACTAACATACCTAAAAATCAAACCAATCCAAGATCATTCTCTCTCCATACCCATTTTGACCAGTCATGAATTCACCATGAAAGCATGCTTTTCAACCATGGAAATTAAGGGAAAATGCATAGGAAAAATTGTTCATAAACTAAAATCAAGAAATTTCACCTTTTTCCACTTGATTTTCTTGAAAATCCACACTTTTCTCTTGAATTTCTTTCCACCTAGGGTTTGTTCTTCTTTTCCCCTTTGTTTTCTTGCCAAAGCCGACCCTCATGAGAGAGAAATGGTGGTGTGGGCTGATTTTTATAGTTAAATAATATAATAATTTAAACTTACCACATGGCATTCCATGATTGGTCTATTTTTTTAAATTCTTATATTTTAAGCTTGAAATCTCCACCACACATTATTCAAGAGTCAAAAATGATGATGGGTGAAGACCTTGTGCTGGAAAAATGCTTTGGGGGTGTAAAATTACCGTTTTGCCCTCGGGGTGACAAAATTACCATTTCGCCCTTATACTCCAAATTATACCGAAATTAAAATTTTTCACTTCTAAACCTCAAATCATACTCCAATAAGTCAAATGGGGCCAAAAAAATCTTTTCTAAAAGTTTCCATTTTGTCTCCAAGTGGCAAATGACCATTTTACCCCTAGATAGTAAAAATTCTGGTTTGACTCCAAATTGATCTTCAAACTCCGAATTACCATTTTGAGTCATTCTTGGACTGTGAAACTCTTAATTTCACCTTAAAATTTCTATCTGAACTAGTTCGAGGCTTAATTGACTTAATGGTACCATTATGGGCAATATCGTCTTTTAACGATTTCTTGAACTTCTTAAATATGCAAACATTCTATTGAACATGTAAATGACATCGTAATTATTTTATAGAACAAAGTTTGATAGTTTGGATATTTTAACTCTCTTTTACTTATTATTAATGGGTATTGTGTTTATTTCAAATCTATTCTTATTGCTTCCATATGCTTGTTCAATAATTAGATTGATTTGGGTCTATAAATGCAACTTGATGAAGGCAGTTTAGACTAGACCAGAAGTTTGAATAGCATCTGTTGATTTCACTTAGAGATTAGGTCATTTGATTAGTATTTAGAATAGAAATATATGTAAATACCATATGCAATGAAATTTAGAGCCTAAGCTTAGTGAACCTTCCTTAATTAATTTACATAGACATATGGAGAATTAATTATGAGAGGTATGCTTACAAGCATCTTGACAAAGACTTGTAGATAAATTTGGACTATAAGTTATCAACCAACCCACTAATTTAAGTATAAAAAGAGAGATTAAATTTAAATGGTGGGTAATTTCGCAATGCTTGGCCTTAATTCATTGATTATCTAGTAATTTTTTGCCATTAACTCCCTAGTTTTGCCTTGTTACTTTAATTTTATTTTTAATTAATTTTCAAATTAGATTTACTTTAATAAGATTAGGGTGCTTAATTTTAGTACTTAGCAAGAATTTTGACACAAGGCCTTATAGAGACGATACTGTTCTTACTACTATATTATTTGTGCAAAACATGTGCTTGCTTATGTGTAAAGTCAGCAACAGATGTACATCTAGAGAAACCATTATATTTTTCATTCTTTTTAACAAAGAAATTTTTAAGATGTGTTTCTTTTATAGTACAATCATATCTTAATCCTTTCTTGTTAAAGAAAACCATTGGCATTTCCAACTTATCATTTAATTTTTGTTGGTTATTTTGAAAGTATGAAAATGTATCATGCAAGTCATCATCTTTCTTTTCCAAGAAGTCGATTTCATCTTGCATGTGTTTTACAATATTCTCTAAATCAATCTTAGCTTTCACAAAATTTTCAATTTCTACTTTGAACTTAGATATGATGCCTTTGTATTTTAATGTAGTTTCTTCAAATTCAAGCATCAAGTCATCATATTGCATCTTGTAGTTCATTAAAGGAGTAATCATTTTCTTCATGAGCGTAAAAACCAACCTCATGAGGAATAGGATATACCTTATAGTCATCAATTGCCATGAGGCACAGGTTTGCAACTTCATTAGCTTTTTCATCTTGTGAGTCATCATTATCACTCCAAGTAGCCATCATCCCTTTCTTCTTGAAGTACCTTAAAGTGTTTCTCTTATTAGGGCATTCGTATTTAGTGTGATCAGGCCTTTTGTAATTGTAGTATATCAAATGATCTCTTGTATGGTCTTCCTTAGGCACATCTTTCCTTGTAGATGTTGGGATAAGCCCTGTAGCCTATTGGATTGGTCAAGGTCTAGATCCAATCTTGCAATCATACCATTCATGCCAACTGATTAGAGGTTTTCCTTCATCAACAATATAACGACCAACTCCTCGTTCATTATCAGTGTCTGAGACTTGCGGTGAGCCCACCAAATCCCGAACAAGCCTTAGTTGAGATTTCAGACAATTAAATCAAATATTCTTTTATGCATAAAAATTGACTAGTAATAATGATACCGTCGTTCAATTAACTAGATAAACATTTGTAATTAATATGTCGCTACTAGATGTCAACGTCCAATTCCGATAACCTTTCATCAAAGTTAACATCACACTTAATACTCATTACACAAGCTCCAAGTTTTTAACAAATAAATATTCAAAAGACTAATAATAATTATAAATCTGACTATTTGATAGAACACGACCCCTATGCAGCGGAACGACTTGGAATGGAAGTCTAGAGATGCCATTACCTACGTTATGGTAAGTCTCGATGTGCTGAACAAAATACTTGAGCTGATTACTTATCTGCAAAAGGGAGATAAAGGGGGATGAGTCTCACTGACTCAGTGATCATCAACTTCGTGAGTAAGGCATACATGGGAAACAAGCTATGGGCAGAAGATTTGAATGTTAAAACATAAGAGTATGAATAAACCAATTAAAATAAAATGAAGCATTTGTGCCTTATTTGTAAAACCAAGAATTTTAGTGCAACGTAACCGTTTAACAATAAATGTATTCAAACCAGTATAAGTACAAGATTTCCTATCTTTGAAATCGTTCCACAACTTTACTCAAATCAATCCAATATAAACACGCATGTTCCCGTGAAATCAAGTATTATCAAGCTTATACACAAATCCACAAATCACCTCGTACGCGAGGGGTTAAATCCAACATCATAGTATAAATAGGGGAGCTGCGAAAAATCTCGTAGTTCTTACCATGGAAAGAATACGTATTAAAAATCCAAAGAGATATCATTCTCGAGTAGGTAATAGAAATAAAGAACTCATGGACTCGCTTCCATGTAATAAAATCCGGAGCTCCACTCCACTAGATCCCACAGTCATGGTAGTCTCGACGATGTTGGCCGACATAAGAGAATCAAGCGATCGCAACAACGTATATCACTTGTGGCCTAGCTATGTATATCATCCCGTGGCCTTGCCATGTATTTATCATAGACCATGGCCTCAACCATGTCTAATAGCCCGTCGGTGACCTGAAGGTTCTCTAGCTAGAGCTCACTTGTGCACAAGGGTCACATTATCCCGATATGACATTCGGCCTACTCTAGAATCTCTTGGTTTAGTAAAACCACTTAAAAATCAAGTTTGGTTCTCAAAAGCTTATTCAAAACCCATTTCAAAAGTACCAATTATGGTTACATGGTAAAACTTCTTTTTGCATGACTTTGCTTTGTAAAACTTTTTGCATGAGGTTTAGATGTCAAATCCACATGGTGAATATGAAATTCATTCATGAATATACATCACACAATCAATAAGGCACAGTTCAATACAAATTGTGATAAAAGGCTTGTTTCCTAATTTTTAAAATCCCTTACGTATATAATTTAAATATACATAATCAAAACAATTTCAAACATTTTGGCATCCATAATTGCCAAGGATATCTACCAGCTCATGTTGTCCACAAATCATATTTAAAGTAAATTGACACGTCTGTTAATCGTATAGCAATATATATATATATAGTGTGGAAATTTTTGAAATTGACACCCCCTACTCACCTTACAATAGTGGGATACTATGTTGCTATTGATTCGGTTGCATATTTAGCTAATTCTAATTGCTGGTCACCCGTCACTTCCTCTGGCACGCGACCACAACACAACTTCCTCACTTACACACTTCTTAGCAACAATGAAAACTCAATACATTTAATTGTACTCATGCATGGCGGCAAATCAACCAATAAATCCTTAACCAAGTCTCTTAGTTTTCATCAACATTATCAACAATCATTTAGCACACAATCCACACACTTTCAACCAACCAAAACCAACACAATATAATATACTCACATTGCATGCTCACCTTTCAGTTTTAGGTTGAGTTCCACACACATAGTTCACAATTTCTTCATATCCATGGTCACCATTGCTACCACAAACATAAGCAATTAGCACACATCTCATTTCTCCTTTCTACTTGTGATTTTAAGACTAAAACACTAACCTATTTCTTATTTAGCTCTAAAATTACCATGCATTCCAAGATCTACCTATATGCATGCCTCAGGTTTTTGAACTTTATAGATCCTTGCTACCATAAACAAAATCCCACATTACAATTGATTTACAAAGCATTTATTTCAACAAAAATGATAATCTTTTTACCTTCTTTGTCTCGAGTTCACTAGGTTGAACCTTTCTTTCTCTTTTCTTCTTCCTCCTTTCATCCATTCTCCTTTCTTCCTTTCTTTCTTTGCTTCCAAGCCAATTCTCTCTCTTTTTCATTCCAAATGTGTGGGTTTTCTCAAGGCAAAGTCATTTTGCTATTTCTTGGTGTGGGTGGATTCTCCTAAGTTCCCACCACTCAAATTTCCTTTCTTTTCTTCTTTAATGGGCGGATTGCCCAAGGCTTCGTTATTTTGGCATTTCCTTTTTCTTTCATGTGGTTAAAATCACAAGGTAAAAAGGCTTTTATAACCTTTCCACCTACCACCTTCATTGTCCATTATTTTCTTCTTTTTTTCATTTCCTCATTTCCATTGGACCAACTCATTCTCCACTCAAGTTTCATGCATAAATTTCACTTTACCTTTTATTTGGCCACTTATTCAACCATTCAAGTCTCATGCATGCCACGTTCCTCTTTCCTTATTTGGCCACTTTATGCACCAATCCCATTACATGCAATTAACTTAGTCTTATTCTTCCTTTTTACTTCACATGGTGGGGGGGTCCCACATGTCCCCCACTAACTTCTCCTTTTGCATGTAATAGTTTGTATGTAATAGTACATCTCATATTCCACATAATCTAACCTTCCTTGGTTAGTAAATTCCCCTTTTTAACTTCAAATATTGAAATTACAAATGAGTCCTCAAACTTTTCCTTATTTACCATGTAACCCTTCAAACTTTCATCCTTCACAATTTGGTCCTTCCAACATATATTCAATTCCAATTTCTTTCTATTTTCCTTCCTTTACACGTGTACAAATAGGGTATAAAATTTGTACTTCACCAAAATATCACGATAATATTTAAATGTATACTTACTCGCTCTAGCTCTCTTTAATATAGGCACGTGGGCCCCATTAACGTCGTTTTTCTTCAAAATTCTTTCTTACTTCTTCTCCTCCACTCAGATTAGTGATATAATCCTTCTTTATGACTAATTTCAACAATGAATAAAATATTACTATTTTAATATCATTTTATTTCAAAATATTCTTTTCACCCGTTACCGCACTTTGGCACTTAAATTTATGCCAATTGACCCATCGTCTTATCGATAGGGTTTTATTGGCTTTTATACGAGGGTTTGGGGTATTACAAATAAGACCATGCTTGTAAGTCTATTGGATGAAGTCTATTAGATTAACATGACTTGCATGGAAATTGTGAAGTGTTACAATTATGAGATCCTGTGCATCAAAGCATAATCTCTAAATGGTTCCTAGTTGATGTATCGTTGAGATTGGACATTAATGATGCTTAAAGATTGGTACTTTCAATGTTCCTTACCTTAGAAGTAAGTAACCGATCTCATAGGTTACAATATAGGGATACTTGGAACTAGAATATAAGTGCTTGTTCTAGGAACAAGTTCAATGAACATGACCCAACATGAAGATTCCATTTGGTATTTCACTTTAGTGTTAATGGAGTATATACTTATGTGACAGTTGTGCAAGTAATCCTTAGCCTTGAGACACCAGGTTCTTTTAAGTGTGTTGTGCTATGCTTTGACTTCATCTTTTTGGGTCCTAACCAAGGATGCCTAAAAAGCATGAATGTTGGGTATGACATGAAGCACATGAAGGCAAATAAGTGACCATGATAGGATTCATCACTTTAAGTGATTAAGGAGATATATCTCAATTATTCATACCTTGAGGTCGCTTATGTGAAGACTTTGGCCAGAGCTCAATGGATTTTAGGAAATGAGTTCCCTATAATCCATGATAGCTAATCAGTGTTATGATTGAAATGGAGGGTTTAGGAATTGACACTATACCATGCTCTTAGGCTTTTTGAGATACATGATGAAATGATTGAATTGCATTGAGAGACTGATCAATGAAAGGTTGAGTCAAACCATTTTGACTCTTCTAACATTTGGGTGGCCATCATGGATTGCTAGATCCTGCTTATGGTCTATGATCATAAAATGGTTGATGTGATCAATGATAAATACAAAGTAGTTTGAATTTATCGAAACCTAAATATAATTTATGGATTACATTTTAAGGTCATTGCCAACATTTTGGAAGCTTAATGGGTCACAAAAGGTCAATATTGAGATTAAATTTGAAGAAGAGATTAAGTTAGACTTGATCAAAACTAGAAGTTATGAACTTCTATTAAACTTAATTAAAAGGTTTAATTAAGTCCAATGACCAATTAACAATTACATGGAAAAATAATTAGGGCTAAAATTGGTCCATGGTAGAAATACCTTGCTTAAGCAACTCATCCAAGTAACCTAGCCACCACTTAATACTAGTGAGTAGTTGTGAAATCCCACTTTGAGTAAGAGGATAAGTTAGGAAACCCTTAGGTGAGCATATAGATTGCATATTTTGACAATGAAACTTAGTTTTATCCTTCAAAAGAATTCATTGTCACTTTTGGTTGTCTGTCACTTTTGAAGCAGAAAATTTTCTAAGTTTGGGAAGTGTCCAAGCATGTGTTTTATGTAGAACAATCTTTTGGAATATCCCTTGATTTTTAGATGACCAAAAATCATTTTTTCATTTTTTTGGTGTACATTTGCTATGGTAAATGAGAGCCTCAAATTTAATTTTAGTCAAGCTTTTTCAATTTTGTTCTTGAAACTAAAATTTAGATTTTGATTGTTTTGGATTTTGATTTTTTTTTATATTTTTATTGAATCCAAATGGGAGGTTGTTTGCTTATTTACATTAAATAGCTTAGTGTAAATAAGTTGGGCAAGTTTTTTGGGCAATGTATCCAAGAAATTGCATTCTGTCTCAAATGTATCGATACATATTCGTGATGTATAGCTACATTTAGCCTAGAAATGGTTTTTGATGGACATGTATGAATACATGCTCATAATGTATCGCTACATTTCGTCAATTTAGAAAATTAAAAGGGGTAAAAGCATATTTTGAAACCTTAGCTTATAAATATACCACATTTTCTGAGGGTTGGTAACCTTCATCTGCATTTTGAAGGTAAAACCCTAACTCTTAAGCTTTTCCAACCCATTTTTGCTCAAAATCACCATTTTTAAAATATTTTAGCTTGGTTTTGGGTTTTAAATGGAAAATGAGATTTTTCCCATTCTTGAATCTTTAAACCTTAGATTTTTTATTCTAAAACTATGGTTATTGTTATAGAATTATTGATGTTTGTGAACTAGAGGATTTTGGTGGATTTTCTCACTTGCCATAGCTCACTTACGGTTAGAATATTGATTTTATGGGTTTGTACAAATGGGTATTTTGATGAGTAGTAGATTTAGTCTAGAAAATTAGTTTAGGTGAACCAAAATAGTTCGACATAGCATAAAGTGATTATTATGTGTTTCCTAGACTAGGTATTAATGGAAAATATTTATTTGGGTATTTAGGAATTGTTGAAACTTTGAAATTTTTGTTAGAGTAGACTTTCGTGTACTTGGTAGAAATCAACCTTGGTGAGTGCGTACACCACTTTTAAAACTATTTGAGTATGTAGGGTTGAAAGCATGATTGCAAGATTTAATGGATTTATTGTGAGCAGTGTTGCCATAAATATTTGACTAAGGAAAAATATGTTTTGTGGATGAGAAAACGTTTTGAAATGTTCTTAAACCTAATATGTATAACTAAATATCCTACTATATAGTAGCTTTCAACAAGGGGAGATAAGCCCTTTCAATGCTTTAAACATTTCTCTCGATTACTTGAGCCCTCAGACTAGTGTGGGTATGAGATATTAGTTGAGTTATGATTGTGGTTGATTGAATGACTCTTGCATATAAGTACTGTGAATGTGGATTAAGAAGGTCTCCACATTCTAATGATTTTGTTGTAAAGTGGATTGAGCATGTCTCCATTTCCCATGTTGGGTGTTGTGATGTTGATTGAGAAGGCCTCCACATTCCCATGATTTTGATGTAAAGTGGATTGAGTATGTCTCCACTTCCCATGATTTTGTTGTAAAGTGGATTGGGTAGGTCTTCACTTCACATGATTTTGTTGTGAATAGCTCTTGTTCCCGGTGTAGGGGTAAGAATACCATAGGGTTAAGTTGGGCATTGTACCACTTTTTCCCTCTTTATGAATTCTTGGTGTGGGGGTGAGAATACCACAGGGATGAGTTGGGCGAAATTTTGCATTCTCCTTATAATTTGCTATGGCATGTGTAGATTTGTTTTTTGTATATTGGGTATTGTGACGCTTGTGTTTATTGATTGATATTTATTATGTTTATATAGAAATAACGAGATGAGTTGTTAAGTGAATTACACATTCTTGATTTGAATGTTTGTTGTTGAGCTTGAAGGGTCGAGCTTTACCTTCGGTTATCTCCTTGTAAATGTTCATAAGTAAAGCTTGTATATGTTCATATTATGAAAATTTGGTGAAAACTTAAATTTTGATGAATTATACATCGGTAATGATTATCTAAGAGAATTCCTTGTCATTTAATGTAATTCCTCAAATATTATTGTGTTATATTCATGGATGCATGATGGTTGAAAAGGGAGCCAAAAGAATGTATTTTAGCAAGTTTGAACTTTGAGGGGGTTACAAGTCAATCTTATGGCAGAAAGCAAGAAAATCTTGAAGAATTAAGAAGCCTTAGTCAACCTTATAGCTTCACTAGTTGACCTTAAGGTAGATCACATGAAAATCTTGAAGGTTTGAGAAGCCCTAGGTGACCCTATAACCCTTGCAATCGATTACATCACTTTTTTGACATAACAGAATACAATGTGCTCAACACAAGCCCTAACTTTCATTTTACATTTTCTCAGCCTCCAAATTGTCTGCAATAACCACCAAACCTTCTTCTAACCTCTCAAAACCCCATTAAATAAGGATTCAACCTTCGAAACTCAAATCTAAGGGTAGATTTGGCATTTTTTGGTTTTAATCACATTGTTTCAACTTAACTAAAGGGTTTTGGAAATTTTAGCTCATTTAGTTCGAATTTGAGCTAGGATTTTGGGGGTTTTTGTTCTTTAACAAGGTTGTGGAGGTAAGAATGATTAAGGTTTCATTATATGAATTGGGTTTAAAGTATTGTGGGTTATTAGCTTGAAATGAGAAGTATGGGTTTATCGGTTAGTTTCGATTAAACGGGGTTTGCTGGAAAAATAGGGATTTATGCTATAAGTTGTTGTGATAGGTTGTGTTGAGATCAAGTATCATAGAACGAGCGAGGTTTGACAAAGCAAGGCTTAGAAGCATGCTTTTGTCAAGGTGAGTGGATGCATTACTTTCAAAACTCTTTTAATATGTAAAGTGAAACCATGATTTGAATGACTTATTGATGAGAATGATTTCACATAAATGTTCATGTAAATGAAAATGTGTTTATGGATGAAACCATGTTTTGAAAAGTAGATTTCAAAGTTATTATGCATATGTAAATTTCATACAATGTATTAGTTTTCAACAAGGAGGACAAGTCATTTCTAGTATTTTGTGCCAAAATCACCACCTCAATGAGTTATGTATGAAATGCTTGAAGCATGCTAAATTGCTATGATTATGTGATGAAAATTTCACATATTAGATGAGTTATGAATGATCACATGATGTATGTGTATTGAGTTACATGTGATGATGTTGCCACATACCACATGAATGAGAAAAGGCACATGATGTGAAATATGATGCTATGTATGTGATGTTGTTCCACATACTCATGATATGAGAATTAGTACATACAAATAACATGATGCTAGGTATATGATGTAAATTCCATAAACCATATGAGATGATTAAGCATGCATGATAAATGCCATGATGCTATGTATATGATGTAGATTCCACATATCTTATGTTATGAATATGAGTACATGATGGTATAAGATATGGAATGCTTGTTTGTTAACCCAAGGATGATGGGGTTTATGCCATTATCACTATTTTGGAGTGAGGTATAAATTTCATTGCCAGAGTGAGGTGACAATTCCACTCCCATGATGTATCTTGATTGAACATTATTGGTTAAACATTGCCAGTCCAAGGAGCAATAGGGTTTAAACATTATTGGTCCAAGGTTAATAAGGGCTTAACTATCACAAAATTACTTATACCTTTAAATATATCTTGATTGATGATTAATGATTTTATGTGTATGATATATGAGAATGTTGGAACAAGGTTCCTTAGTTTATTACAAAAGGAAGCTATAGGCAAGATTGTTATGAGAATGATATTGAAAAAGTCTGAATTATTCAAGTTATTGAGCACCATCATTAAGCTTTAAAATGCAAGTCTTGATGCTTGTTGAAATGATAAATTCATGGGTTAGCCTTTGTTTTATGGCATTCAAAGTATTTGCTTCTCAATTTGGGTTTTAATGGATTATGAGACTCCAAAATATATGAAAAGTATTTTTCATGTTGTTGAACATGATACTCTATGATTTAAAAGTTTGGCACATATTTGCAAAGGATTTATGAAACTTGTTTGAAAGCATGATTATTCTCTTACAAGTTCATTATGCATATTTGAAATATCATACGTGCATGGTTACCTAAACACTCTGATTATGTAAAGGCTCTAACCCCTTGACCTGTCCCCTTATTGTATCCACTCACAAAGTCTTTATGACTCACACGTTAGTTTTCCCCATTTTTGTTGCAAATAAATGATAGTTGTCAAGTACTTGTGTCATGGAAACGTGATGTTAGTTAAAATTCTACTACGCAAGTATACATATCGAATAGATAGTATATAAGCAAGCAGAGTATCGATCCCACGGAGAATTGATCTAAAATTTTACTAAGTACTAAAATTATAACAATTTAATCTTATCCAAACAATCAATATCGAATAATTAAATTAACTAACTAAAAATACTTAACCAAAATTTAAACTAAGAAAAATCAAAATAATAATAACTTGAGTAAATATTAAATAAATAAGCCTAGGATTACAATATCCCTTACACTTCATTTAAATTTTACCTCTCTTCCTTAACTTATTTCAATGGGTTGAATTGCTAACCTAGAGTCCTAAATTATTTATAAGGGCCTCCTCGACTCATCTTATGAAAATATCTATTTTAACCAAAACACTATATCCCTATGTGAATTAAAATTAAAATAGATTCATTAAGTTTAGGCTTTAATCTGGCTACATATGGCCTATAGGTATATTCCTATCCTATACGCAAATCATTTAAAATGATCATATACTATCCCAAGTTTAGTCTACACTAAACGCCCTTTCCCAAATTTGTTTAGGTTCCTAAATCAATTTAATTGGTGGCCAAGCAATTAAAAAGCATTAAGAACAAATTGGAATAAACAATTCAAATCCCATTAAAGATAAGTAAGAAAAAGATTAGAAGTTTAGATTACATGTGAGTTCAATTGCAATCTTAGAACAAGAAAATTAGCTACTCATAATTGCAAAACCAAATAACATTGTATATAATTCAACCATTGAAAGTAACAAGAAAAATAAAAGCCAAGGAAGAAAACAAAACAATATTTGCCGCTTTGATCGCAAAGTTTCAGCCTCAACTTCTAACTTCTTGAATCTCCCAAAAGTTTTGAATCCTAATGTTCTTCAAACTATCCTATTTATACTAATAACTTAACCTATACTTCTTTAAGTTGACCTAGGGTTTAATTAGCATAAAACTGTAATGAGAGGCCCAAAAATCAATTGTCAATCTTTACAAATTTCCCTTCCCGGCACAGTACATCTATTC
This sequence comes from Theobroma cacao, assembly GCF_000208745.1. Classification (NCBI taxonomy): domain Eukaryota; kingdom Viridiplantae; phylum Streptophyta; class Magnoliopsida; order Malvales; family Malvaceae; genus Theobroma; species Theobroma cacao. The sequence continues at coordinate 19,900,427 of NC_030854.1, read as the reverse complement.
ATTTTTTGACATGATTTTCTCTATCTTTGAAGCAGAACTGGGTAAAATGATAGTTATAGCTCTGTCTCTTAGCTTTCCAATGATCCAAGAATCGCATCATTTAGAGTTCTGTAGCTTGAGTTATGGCCAAAAAATTGAAGCATGTGCAAATAGATTCAGGGTCTTTCAACACCTTACTTTTCAAAATTAAGCCCAATTCTTTTATTTCCTATGAAAAATATAAAAATTAATAAATAATAACCAACTTAAAAGGAATAACATAAAATTAAAATAACTCACTTGAAAATAAACTAATTATAAAAACAACTAGAGATAAATAAATTATAATTAAAAATTGAGAACTTAGTTAATATTTAATATCAAAATTGGACTAAAATAATTCTATAAAATAGAATTATCACGTGGTCCATTCTTCCTTTGGTAGGTGACATAGCCACTCCTTGAAGCTTAAGGAGTTGAGTCATGTTTCACCTGACGTGTCGATCTTTAATTTTTTCTTATAAATGTTTGTTTATGGATAACTATTAAGCCATTGAATGGCAACATATTTCTTATGATGTTATGTAAATGTTACAAATGATGGCCTAAGACCTTATGAGCATATGGGGTGCTAATTTACAAAATTTATATGAAATGTACTAGGTACAATTGCTATGAATGAAAACGTTCACACCTTTTATGTTGAGAAGTCCGTAATTGTATGATTCACCTATGTATGTTTGTTTGTGATTATATGACTCATATTACGTACGTATGATGATGATGATGGCAAATGAGCCAAATGTGATTGATTAATGATAAAATGATGTTAAGAGGCTTACTAAGATCTAGTGGGCCATACCCATGTAGGTTTTAGTATAGGTCATGATCCTTCTAGAAAATGAAATGTGACAAAGTTGGTATTAAAGCTCTAAGTTCATAGAGTCTTAGGTTTTCATTGTTTGTCAAGCAAACAATAATGGTTGTTTACAGAAATCTTGTTCTTGTTCAATGTACTTAGGCATAAACCTAAAGTGGGAGACCCATATATAATTCCTTGTCTATTTACTCAAGTTATATTATGAGTTATGTTTAGATTATTGTGAGTCCATAGAAATGAGTCTTATAGTCCATGATTACTCTTGTCTAGGTGAGATATGCTGTCTAGGACACAAGCTAGTGTTAAAGATGCATTGGGGCATGAAACTTCCACAAATGTTACCGTTAGACCATAGACGCCCATTGCTAAGGATTATGGAAGACACGATAGAGTCAGATGCTCGCTTAGATATGATTACTAGGCCACGTAAACCATAATTAGAGGCCATGGCAAATGCAATTAAGCCACAAGACCTGTAAAGGTAGAAACACCCATTAGCAAACATGTGGATATTTTCATCTTGAAGTTGAGATCGTGATGAGTTGATGTTCCTTATAGTTGAAACTGATGATTTACATGTGCTAGCTTAGGCGAGAGTGCTGTTTAGAACTTGAGCTGTGATTAGAAGAAATTTTTAAAGCAAGAGGTTCTCAATGAGACAATGATAAGGTTATGAATTTAAATTCTAATGGCCTTAATAAAAAGGTAAGACTACTTGAAATGCTTGATCATAGACAAGTAGAGGTAAAAAGCATGTATGCTGTTCACGAGATGTCAATGGTGACCCACAAGTTAAGTATAAGCCTACATGATGAATAAAGAAATATGGATAATTGATCATGGTGTTTAAACGTAGACTAATGCGAACTAGTAAATGATTTTGTGTATGAGAGATACATAATACCTTCATATTACCCTAGATGTGAAGGATAATAAAAATTATGTCAATGATTTCGATGATTGAAGTATACCTCCCACGAGAAAAGATATCAATAAGAAACTATGGAAAGTTAAAAGGTTTTGACTAATTGATAAAGAACTAAGATTTGCCTATTTGATTTATGATAAGGTAGATACCTTATGTCTAAGACATGGTAGAAAGGATTTTGAATTTGAGGGTCTTAAAGGTATAAGACCAATCCTTGTTAATGAGATTTCAATGGTTATTACTATGGATAAATTGATGACTCATGAGAGTCTAAGGATGTGATGTCGGGATTGACAATGAAAATATTAGTTATCTAGTTTAGTGAATGGTATTAATGTCATAATTTATGAGGTAGAGTTTTATTTTCCAACCATGCATAAGTAATGGGTTGGCTTCGGGGTGATTCAATGAGGAAATTGCTCTACGATAATAACTTAATATATGGGTAAGTACTACCCAAGTTAGATCTCAAGGTTCATGATTTGTGATGTGACGTTGATCATAGCCTTTTATTTTGGGGACACTGTGTAAGTCTCCATAGCTCATTATTGAAAATGACATAAGATATTGTCATGACATTATATATAAAGACTAAGGTTGACTATGAAAAGGATTTGGTAGTCACCACACCCAAGCTAATTTCGTATTGATGGACTTGCTAGAGTTTGATGCAATTCTTGGGATGAATTAGTTATCAGCCACCTATGCTAGTGTGGATTGTCACCATAAGAAAATTAGGTTTGACTTTTCAAGAGAGTCATCCTTTTACATATAGTGAAATCAGAACATGGCCTCGAGTAGTATGATATTGTCCATGACTACTAGTAGTATGGTAAGACATGTGTTAGTGTAGTAAGCTCAATGCAATAAATACCAAGAGTGAGGTGAATTGGTATTTTAAAAATTTCTTTTACAAGCTCAATGAAAATTAACCCTGTTTTGAAATCATTAATTCTTATGAGTGTTCTACCTCAAGATCAACTATAACTTCATCAAGGTCGACTATGGCTACTCAAATCTTGAATTATGCTTGCATTTTGTCTCAAGATCGAGTATACCTTCATCAAGGTCAACTATGGCTTCATGTCTTCGTGATTTTTCATTCATTTTTGCCACAAAGTCAACTATGAAGCTTATAGGGTTGACTATGCCTTCTATATTCCATAATTCTTCAATCATCCTTTAACCATTCTACCATAGGGTCGATTAGAGCTTCCTTAAGGTTGACTCTGACGTGGTTGCTCTATGTTTACTCAATTGAAAACTGAATGTTTGAAAGGCTTTGTGATGTTTCGTAATCATGAATTTGCTTTTCAAAAATTTATATATCTTTGGAGGATGAAAACATGATATTAGACAATTTCAAATCCTTAAGATCAAAACCAACATATCAAGCAATTTTGTCAAATCAAAACATAAGATATTCAATGCTAACAATCTACATTTTTTTTATATGACAAAATGATGAGCATATTTACATTTGAAATCTCTTGAAAACTCCCTCCTTGACTCTAGTAGTCTCTAAGGCCCTTGTTTGAAAACTTCTAAGCTCAAGTGAGACAGATTTAAAAATGAATAGGAACTTTAAAAATTCTCCCTTTAACACATGCATGAAGTTTCAAAAAGTTTTTAAAGCGATTTAGCTTGATCAAGAGTATATAAGAGCCTTTCAATATGCTCATAAACCTTTTCTCCTTTTTTGTTATATGACAAAGGAATGGAAGTGTGAGCTGTAAGCACTTAAACTTAAGAGGCAATGGTTAGTGACAATCATAAAAAATATATAAGCATAAAGCATGAAGGATATCCAACCATCACTCCAAAGCATTATCAAGTCATGATATTGTTAGTATAAGCCCTACAAACCAATCTATGGTTGTATGGGAATTGCAATTTTGAGATATTCATGTATGACATTTTGTTATTCATAATAACATTAAGGTAGTTCTTTATCCATAAGTTTGTAATTTAATTACTTTTTGTACTTATGTAGATAAAGCCCATGGAACTATATATGCCTTGCAACGGAATTGTATTGGGATACAATTATGAGATCCTTATGCATTAAAGCATTGTTCCTAAAAGTTCCTGAACATTGTATTATTGAGATAGGGCATCAATAATGCTCAAAGATTGACACATGTTATGTTCCTTACTTGTGAAGTAAGCAATCATTCTCATAGGTTGAAGTATAGAGATACTTGGAACTAGCATGTGGGTGCTTGCCATGGGAGAGCGAGTTCACTAAACATGACTCACCATGAGAGGTGCATTTGGTACCTCACTCAAATGTCTATGCAATACTTCTCATGTGTCAGTTGTGTAACCACTCCCTAGACTTGAGACACCAGGTTATTTTGTATGTGGAGTACTATGCTTTGATTTCATCCTTATGGGTGCCTAATCAAGGATGGCAAAACAGGATGTTTTTAAGTATAATATGAAGCATATGAAGGCAAATGAGTGGTCAAGATAGGAATCATCACCCCAAGTGAGGGAAGTATCTCATTAGCTCGTGGATGACATTAGCTTAATCAAATCCTTGGCCAAGGTGATTAGGAGATTATGAAATGAGTTTTGTAAGTCTCCATAAAGCTAATGATCTAACTGCAAGAACAAATATGGAGATCAATAAGAGTACGCACTGCACCAAGCTCTTATCATCTTTGGGATGTATGATGAAGGAATGAATTGCACTGAAGAATTGTACACTGAAAGGCTGTCAAGGAATCTTTTTACTCTCCTAACAGTTGCGTGGCTATGATGCATTGCTAGACACCAATCATGGTCTATGGAATTGAATTAGTTAATTTAAAATTGAATATGATTTATTTAAATTAATTAATTAATAATATTATAATTCAATTCCATTGCCAACATGTTAGGAACCTAATGGGTCACATACAAAGGTTGTAATTTGGATTAAATTGAGAGTGTGATGATTTAAGTTAGACTTAAATCAAATTCTAAGTTTTAACTACTAAGGACCTAATTAAAAGAGTTTAATTAGGTATTGGTTAAATATTATAATTGTTATAATATTAAGGACTTATTTTGCAAATTTTAATAAGTTAAATCGAAATATAAATATCACATTATAGCCACTCTTTTTTTAGAGAGAATGAAATAAAAAAAAGGGAGATTTTTCTCTTGAGTGCTGCCACTCTTGAGAAGATTTTTTTTAAGTTTTGAAAAACTTCTCCTTTGATTCTTTACTGAAAATCAAAGAAGAAAAGAGGACAAATCGTTGTCCACTTGCTAGCACAAGCCCGTGGCATAAAGCTCTCTCCTTGATAAGGATCCGTATTCTTTTGCACCAAAGGTGTTCATGTTTTGTCACCAAAAAGGAATCCATTTGATTATGATATCACTTGGAAAGGTACATTCTTTCTCTGATTTTATGTGGTACATAGCTTTGCATTAAATAACCAGGGTGATCCAAAAGTAGGAGGCGTGGTTTTTATTTTTATTTCAATTTTTTTTATTCTTCTGCGTTGATGCTTTAATCATGCTATTCCTAACAGTGGTATCAGAGCCTCCTTTGGCTCGTTTTAATGCAAAGGTATGTCTTCTTGTTTTTAATACTATGTTTGACATAGATGTCAAAATTCAGGTATCAAATGGTGAGTTCAAGTTTACATAATTCTGTTTTGAAATTGTTTGATATTTCTGAACAGTTTTATTTTGTAAAATTTTATATTCTTATTAATGAACATTAAACATGTTTTAATTTCAAAATTTTGCAGATTAAAGTTTGCATAAGATGCACAAAAATCAGCAAAGGACTTCGGGTTCATGGAGGAATGGAGATATAGGTATTAAGGGCAGATTTTGATTCTGCACTGGTTTGGTTTTTGCATCATTTCAGCAAGCAAATGAGTCCTAAAAATTCTCAAAATTTACAGATATGATGTTAAGTTGATGTCCTTTGAAAATGTTTCAAATGTGGTTGAAAACCAATACCACAAAGTGAGCATGAAGCCTTGAAACAATGACTAGTCGCTGCTACCAGCAGCAGACTTTGAGCATCCAAAATTGATGCTAATGATGATGAAGAGGTTTCATACCTTAGCTGATTGGAGGATTAAGATAAGGATAAAATCCCAAAATTTATGCCACTTTAACGGCCAAGAAACGTGGTCAATAAAATTGCTGCAAGCAATTTTTTGAATGCCACGGTTTTGGCATTTTGAATTGCCTTATCTTGCATCTTAATTTGATGCAATTTAAAAATCAATTGACTACTAGATATTTTGTGGAAGTAGTTCCATAAAATCAGCAAATCAAAATGGATTTTGAAAGTTTCCACAAAATAAGGAATTTGATTTCTACAAAATATGGAAATTATTTTAATCAATTGATAAATTAAAATAATTTGACGTATTAAATTTAGGAATTGGTTTCCTAATTTTATTGAAGTCAAAATTATTTTAAAATCTTCCATAAATTAAGGAATTAGATTCCTATATATTATGGGAGTTTAAGAATAAATAGGTAATTTAAAATAAGAGGAATATCTCCATAATATTAGCTATCAAATTCGGATTTGATAATTAGATAAATGAAGATTTTACTGTCTTAAAATTACCAAATGAGATTAGGTGATTTAAAACATAAAATCTTAAATATCTTATTGGTAAAGGATAACCTTAAATATTTGAACAAAGCAAATTAAAATTGTTTTAATTTGTAATAAATCCTATCCTAATAAGATTAGAATATGGATAAAGGTTATTTATATTCATTAGTAAGGACTTCTATATATGGAAATTGTTTCTTTATATATGGAAATAAATTGATACCCAAAAAATTTGAAATTAAGTTAATTCAAAAGTTGAATTTAACTAATTTGAAATAAATCACGTGATTAACAATTTGAACAAGACATAGATTTAATTTTATGTTCATGTGGATGGATGAATATGGATGATTATGGACTAGGCCCGATAGGATTGTGGATGTATGGTTAAATTTTATCATGGTATTTATTTATTAAATAGGGTCTGCGCACCTTGCCTTTCTCTCAATTTTCTAGAATTATAAAATTCTTTCTTCACCTAACTCCCCACGGATGTACCACGAGGTTTCTTCACTAAAATGTAATTAGTTACATATAAGTGTAGAATTAGGATTAGTTTAGGAGTTATTTTACAATTCGAAGATGAAGACCTAAAGGTGCCATGAAGATACAGAGAAGAATATTACAATATGTTGTATATTATCCCCTAGGTTTGACCAAGCTAATTTCTTTCGATGGCTCAAGGAAATTAGTATAGATAAAGTCCATAATCATCCAAAGTAGTATGCATGAGATAGATTTATTTATGCAATTAATAAATGTTATGCATGCAAAGATGAGACCTTAATTAAGTCAAACATAAGAAAATCCCTCGATAAATATTGAGTCACATACCATGTATGATTAAGTTGCCTTCCACCATATAGCAAGATAACCTGGATGCTCTTTTAATCGAAGACTTGTTGAGCACACTCAAGGTCACACTTTTACATGAGTATGTTTGAGCTATTGGTGGGTTTTACTCAACTAGTTTCATAAAATTCGGATGCTTGGAAACTTGATTATTATGGAAACTTGAGGCAATGGCTAGGCGAAACATATATGATATGTTTAGGCAATGTGTTGTCACCTAGTTGATCTAGGAGCTGTATAGAGATACAATTGGTAAGCTCAGTTATGTCACGACCTAATTTCCTGGGCCATGACCAGTGCATGAGCTCAATGAGCATAGCTCACTAAGCCCAAGCAAGCCTATCCATTTACCTTTGCTTAACAAATTTATCATATCATGCATACACACACACCTTTTCTCAGGTGTGAACATAGCCAAAACACAATGGCATTATCGATAATAATATACATGCACTATACCAGTCATGTATTTAGCAATTTACATTGCATACACATATTCACATTGTTAGATTGTATTCACAATACAAAAAAACCCATGACTTCCAGCGAAGACATTTACAATAAAAGGGATTACTATCGAATGCCAGACACGTACCCAGGAGATGCACTACGGGGACTCCTCGATCTAGGGTCCAATAGTCACCTGATCTGAAAACATGAATTTTTATAAAACGTTAGTACAATACTCAGTGAGTGAATAAGGAAGGGAACAAGCAACAATTAGGGAGAATTTAAAATCATGAAGCACTTGTTTCAAAACAATGCAATTTAGTTCATTCCTATTTAAAACCCCTCCAAACCCGAGAGTTTTT
>NC_030854.1:19884320-19891234 GCF_000208745.1 Theobroma cacao | reverse complement strand
GCCATTTTCCTTGAAATAAAAACAATCCCCCATTGATATTCAGCCCTCATGGTTCGACCAACAAGGAACCCTAGAGAAATTGAATATTTCTTTTGTGTTTTTGTTCATAACCATGCTTAACTATCCCTAAACACTAACATAGTCTAAAATCAAATTATTCCAACAACAATTCCTCTTCCATACCCATTTTTCAGAATTGAATTCATCATGATAACTCAATATTCAACCATGGAAATCAAGAACAAAAGCATGGGTAAGCTAGGTATCAAGGAGAATTAAAGAAATTTTAACTTACCTAGCTTGTTTCCTTGATTTCTTCACTTTTTCTTTGAATTTCCACCTAGGTTTTCTTATTTTTCCTTTTGTTCTTTCTTTTTTCTTGTTGCTGGATGCCTAGGCCGAATATGGTGAGAGAATTGGGGATTTAATGGGCTGATTTCTATAGAAAATAATAAAATAATCAAGCATGCCATGTGTCCCATGCTTATTGGCCCAATTTTTAACTTTTTGACTTTTTCTTCTTAATTTTCCACCACAAATATTCTGGTATTTATCCAATCCTACCACAATTAAAATCCCTTGGTCTGGACAAGTGCTGGGGCAAAAATTTTACTGATTTACCCCCGGGACGAAAAAATTACGATTTTGCCTCTATACTCTGAAATGTACCGGAATCTCATTATTTCTACTTTTCAACTTAAAATAACACTAATATTGATCAATATTAACCAAATGGGGCAAAAATTGTTTAAAAAAGTTTTCGTTTAGTCCTCTAGTGGAAAAATTATCATTTTACCCTTGTGCTCCATGAATACCGGGAATCACAATTTTTCACTACTAAACATCATTTTATACTCCAATAATCATAATTATATTTCATATAATTATGATTGGTCAAATGTGATCAAATCTTGGCTAAAAATCTCCATTTTATCATCAAATGGTAAAATGACCGTTTTGTCCCTAATTGGCCAATTTTCTGATGGACTCCAAACTGGACCTTAAACTCCAAGTCACTATTCTAAGTCATTCTGTTGGTTTTAAAATTTTCAAATTCCTCTTAGAATTTCTATTTGAACTAGTTCAAGGCTTGATTTAACTTAGATCTACCACTCGGCACAATACCGTCTTTTAATAGAGCTTGACAAGGTCTCACATTCTCCCCCACTAATAAAAATTCGGTCCCTGAATTTAAATTCAATGTAGAGTGGCTTACCTTTACATATCGAAGAGGTGTGGATGCTTTGTCCGCATCTCATCCTCAGCTTCCCACGTTACCTCCTTGCTAGTGTGATTCCGCCACAACACTTTCACTGAGGCTACATCCTTTGAACGGAGCTTTTTAACTTGCCTATCAAGGATAGCTACTGGTTGTTCCTCATAGGTTAGATCATCTTGCAACTGAATGGTTTCATACCGTATTACGTGTGATGGATCTGGGTTGTACTTCCTAAGCATGGACACATGAAACATGGGATGAATATTTGAAAGGTCTGGCGGTAAGGCCAAACGATAAGCCACCGTTCCAACCCTTTCTAAGATCTCGAATGGCCCTATATACCAAGGACTTAACTTCCTTTTCTTGCCAAACCTCATTACCCTTTTAGTTGGCGAAACTTTAAAAATACATGATCTCCTACTTGGAACTCCAAGTCTCTCCGTCGGTTATCAGCATATGATTTCTGTCTACTTTGTGCTGTTAACATCCTCTGACGGATCATGTTTATTTTATCGGTTGCATCCTGCACCAATTCAGGCCCCAAAAGTTTCCTTTCTCCCACCTCTAGCCATCCAATCGGTGACCTACATCTTCGTCCATATAAGGCCTCAAATGTTGCCATTTGGATGCTAGTTTGGAAACTGTTGTTGTAGGCAAATTCCACTAAGGGTAGATATTGTTCCCACCTGACACCAAGGTCTATCACACAAGCCCTCAACATATCCTCCAATGTCTGTATGGTCCGTTGAGACTGTCTATCAGTCTGAGGGTGGACAACTGTGCTGAAATCTAACTTAGTGCCCAATGCTTCTTGCAACTTTCCCCAAAATCTACTAGTAAACTGAGCTCCTCTGTCAGATACTATAGAAATGGGAATACCATGTAGTCGCACTATCTCATCCACATAAACTCGAGCGTATTGGGCAACCCCATAAGTAGTCTTAACCGGAAGAAAATGAGCTGACTTTGTTAACCGATCCACTACTATCCAAATTGAATCATATCCCCCACTGGTTCGAGGCAAACTCGTTACAAAGTCCATAGCAATATGTTCCCACTTCCACTCGGGTACTGGTAATGGCTGTAGTAGCCCTGCAGGCTTTTGATGCTCGGCCTTAACCTGTTGACAAACCAGGCACTTGGAGACAAACTCAGCTACATATCTCTTAAGTCCTTCCCACCAATACACCTCTTTCAAATCTTGATACATCTTTGTAGCCCCTGGATGTACCACATAAGCTGCCATGTGAGCTTCCTCCAATATTTCTCTCCTCAACCCGTCACCATCAGGCACATAAAGTCTGGTTCCATACCTCAACACTCCATCTGTGCCTTTAGTAAACATTTTTCCTTTCCTACCCTGAGGATCCTCTAAGGCCTTAATCACAAACTCATCTTTACTTTGTGCTTCTTTAATCCTGTCCATTAAAATAGGCCTCACTCTAAAGTGTGCTAGCAAAGCATTTGTCTCCGCAACTTCCAAACGCACACCTATGTCTCCCAAGCTATGGATCTCTCTAACCAAAGATCTCCTACCAATGGAAATATGTGCCAAGCTTCCCATTGATTTTCGACTCAAGGCATCCGCCACTACATTGGCCTTACCGGGATGATAAAGAATAGTACAATCATAATCCTTTAGCAACTCCATCCATCTACATTGCCGTAAGTTAAGATCCCTCTGCTGAAATATATACTTCAGAGTTTTATGGTCTGTGTATACTCGCAAGTCTCACCATACAAGTAATGTCTCCAAATCTTTAAGGCAAACACGATTGCTGCCATTTCCAAATCGTGTATGGGGTAATTCTGCTCATGCCTTTTAAATTGCCTAGATGCATACGCAATCACCTTCCCATGTTGCATTAATACACATCCTAAACTAACCCCCGATGCATCATAAAACACCGTGTAAACCCCTGTGCCTTGCAGTAGGCTTAACACTAGAGCTGTGGTGAGACATGCTTAAGCTTTTCAAAACTATTCTCACAAGCATCAGACCACTCAAATTTTGTATCTTTACTTGTAAGCTTAGTCAAAGAGGCAACTATTTTGGAGAAGTCCTTCACAAAGCGACGATAATAGCCAGCTAAACCCACAAAGCTTCTAATCTCCGTAACTGATGTTGGCCTTGGCCATTTTTCCACTGCTTCAATTTTCTTTGAATCAACTTGTATCCCATCCTTAGATACCACATGCCCCAAGAATGCAAGACTTTCGAGCCAAAACTCACACTTAGAGAACTTAGCATACAATTGATGTTCTCTCAAAATTTGGAGCACTATCTTAAGATGCTGTTCATGCTCCTCTTGACTCTTTGAATATATCAAAATGTCATCAATAAACAGCACCACAAACTTATCCAAATAAGGTTTGAATACTCGGTTCATCAAATCCATAAAGGCTGTAGGAGTATTCGTGAGCCCAAATGACATCACTAAGAACTCATAGTGCCCATATCTTGTTCGAAATGCGGTCTTGGGTATATCTTCATTCCGAATTCTCAGCTGATGGTACCCAGATCGCAGATCTATCTTAGAAAAACATTGTGCTCCTTGTAGTTGATCAAATAAATCATCTATCCTTGGGAGAAGATACTTATTCTTCACCGTCACTTTATTAAGCTGTCGATAATCAATGCACAGCCTAAGTGACCCATCTTTCTTCTTCACAAAACACACTAGTGCTCCCCATGGGGATACACTAGGTCGTATGAAACCTTTATCCAACAAATCCTCCAACTGATCCTTAAGCTCTTTAAGCTCTGCAGGTGCCATTCTATATGGGGGTATGAATATAGGTCTAGTGTCGGGAATCAAATCTATGCAAAACTCCATCTCCCGTTCAGGAGGCAAACCTGGTAGCTCCTCAGGAAATACATCCACGAACTCCTTCACCACTGACACTTGAGTTACACCTCCAATCTTCGCTTGAGTATCCTTTACAATAGCCAAGTAACCTATACAACCCTGTCGTAATAATTTTCTGCCAGATATGACCGATATCAAATTGGTTGGAGCATTACTCCTATCCCTATGAATACTAAATGATGGTTCACCGAGGAAATCAAATCTAACCAATTTATGATAGCAGTCCACACTAGCATGGCAGGGTGATAACCAATCCATCCCCAAGATTACATCAAAGTCTAAGGTGTCTAGCACCACTAGATTCACCGAAGTGTCTTTGTCCTTGACTCGCACTACATAGGACTCATATTCCCACTCGACCACAAATATCTCCTTTAAAAGAGTAGGTACCACCAAGTATTCTTCTCTCCTAACACGATTCTTACTCAATCGATGTGCAAAACATGTAGAAATAAGCAGATGGGTTAAACCAGACTCAAACAACACCCAAGCATTCATATCATAGATAGGACAAATACTTGAGACCACTACATTTGAGGTCCAAGCCTCTTAAGGAGTTATAGCATACACCCTCGCTTGGCCTCCACCAACAAAACTCTGACGTCCGGACCCAGATGGCCTGCCTTGAGAGGAAGTACCAGCACCTCGACCTTTGGATCCACTAGCTTTCCTATCAGACGAGGTTGCGACTGAAGGAACAAACGAAGCTAGCTGGGTGGAACCACGAGTAGAATCTTGTGATTGATGAGCCATCGTACAATCCCTCTTAATATGCCCAGGTTTACCACACCTGAAACAAACTCCCATAGCACGAAGGCATCTTCCTCTATGTCGTCCCCCACAAGTATGGCAAGGAAGGATAAGTTGACTTCCTTGCCTCGTATCTTGTTGTCTTCCAACACTGAAGGTTCTTTGTCCTGCCACAATACTAGCACTAGGTGAGTCACTCCCCTGCTGGGGTAATCGTGAGTCCCTCTGTGGACCCTGATGGCAAAAATGAACCACCACTACTGAAATCTCTGTGGCCTTGATAACCCTCTGTTTTGGCCCTTTTTGCTTTATCCCTCGCAACCCTACTCTCACTGGTCCTCATTTCAATTCGTTGAGCACAATCCACGGCCGCAGAGTAAATGTTGAAATCTCAGGAGGCCATAGCCTGAAACAATGGTTCCACTAATCCATCCACAAACCTTTGGATTTTCATCTCCTTTGTGGAAACCAAGTAAGGTGCATACCGAGACAGCTGCGTAAATTTTATATCATACTTCGACACCGTCATGCCCGGAGTCTACACCAATGCCTAAAACTGTCTGGCTCGGGCATTTCGCACACTGTGTGATAAAAATCGATCTAGGAAGGCTGTACTAAATTCACTCCAAGTCAGTGGTGTAACATCTGTCGGTTTACCCCTTCGCAAGGAGTCATACCATTCTTGTGCTACATCCTTCAGTTGAAAAGCTACTAGCTCCACTGACCTAACGCTAGAACACCCCATAGCATAACAAATCTTCTCCATCTTGTCTAAAAAAACTTTGGGTTTCTCCGATACATCTCACCCCGTAAATGAGGGAGGCTTAAGCTTTAGAAAGTCAGTGAGTGAAACCTCCATCTAACCTCTGTCACCCTCGGGAGGTTGGCGGTTTGTCTGGCTTTGGGAACTAGGGGACCCTTGCTCCACATGTCTCCCCTCTACTATCTTCTGTATAACCTCCATACGAGCTGCCATCATTTCTACAACCCGATTGACTCCCTGCAGACCCGTCGCCAAGTCCTTAACAGTAATGCCTTTTGCCGGTGGCCTAACAGTATCACCTAAGGGCTGTCCCTCATCTCTCTTATTCACAAGCGTACTCGCTCTCACCGGCCTAGCGACCCTGCCACGTCTACCTCGCCCCCTACGAGTGGGTGCACGTGGCTGATTAGTCATCCTAGTAGGGGCATCTGGCTCCCCCACTTGTCTTAAGGTAGCCCGTGTCTTAGGCGGCATTCATACCTAGACAAGAGCAAACACCTGTCATTAACCATAGTTAAAGAGATAAGGTGGTTTCTAAGATTGGGAATCTATGAGGTCCCTTGGTCGTAAAATGTGTCGCGGTTCACACTTCACAACCGAAGTTCCCACATAAAAACCCGACACTTCGCTGGATCAACAAATGAAAGCCCTAGGACCTAGACAAACCTAGAGCTCTGATACCACTATTGTCACGATCCAATTTCCCGGGCCATGATCGGCGCATGAGCTCAATGAGCATAGCTCACTAAGCCCAATCAAGCCTATCCATTTACCTTTGCTTAACAAATTTATCATATCATGCATACACACACACCTTTTCCCGGGTGTTAACATAGCCAAAATACAATGGCATTATCGATAATAATATACATGCACTATATCTGTCATGTATTTAGCAATTTACATTGCATATACATATTCACATTGTTAGATTGTATTCACAATACAAAAGGACCCATGACTTCCAGCGGAGACATTTACAATAAAAGGGATTACTATTGAATGCCAAACACATACCCAGGAGATGTACTACGGGGACCACTCGATCTAGGGTCCAACAGTCACCTGACCTGAAAACATGAATTTTTATAAAACGTGAGTACAATACTCAGTGAGTGAACAACGAAGGGAACAAACAATAATTAGGGAGAATTTAAAATCATGAAGCACTTGTTTCAAAACAATGCAATTTAGTTCATTCCTATTTAAAACCCCTCCAAACCCGAGAGTTTTTTGCTATAGCGAGCATGAATTTCGCTGCAGTGAAAACAGAGCATCAAGAGAAACATTTTTCCTCACTCAACAAAAAGCC
>NC_030854.1:19869014-19883275 GCF_000208745.1 Theobroma cacao | reverse complement strand
CCAACAAGGAACCCTAGAGAAATTGAATATTTCTTTTGTGTTTTTGTTCATAACCATGCTTAACTATCCCTAAACACTAACATAGTCTAAAATCAAATTATTCCAACAACAATTCCTCTTCCATACCCATTTTTCAGAATTGAATTCATCATGATAACTCAATATTCAACCATGGAAATCAAGAACAAAAGCATGGGTAAGCTAGGTATCAAGGAGAATTAAAGAAATTTTAACTTACCTAGCTTGTTTCCTTGATTTCTTCACTTTTTCTTTGAATTTCCACCTAGGTTTTCTTGTTTTTCCTTTTGTTCTTCCTTTTTTCTTGTTGCTGGATGCCTAGGCCGAATATGGTGAGGGAATTGGGGATTTAATGGGCTGATTTCTATAGAAAATAATAAAATAATCAAGCATGCCATGTGTCACATGCTTATTGGCCCAATTTTTAACTTTTTGACTTTTTCTTCTTAATTTTCTACCGTAAATATTCTGGTATTTATCCAATCTTACAACAACTAAAATCCCTTGGTCTTGACAAGTGCTGGGGCAAAAATTTTACTGATTTGCCTCCGGGGTGGAAAAATTACAACCTTACCCCTATACTCCGAAATGTATCGGAATCTCATTATTTCTACTTTTCAACTTAAAATAACACTAATATTTATCAATATTAACCAAATGGGGCAAAAATTGTTTAAAAAAATTTTCATTTAGTCCTCTAGTGGTAAAATTACCATTTTGCCCTTGTGCTCCATGAATACCGAGAATCACAATTTTTCACTGCTAAACATCATTTTATACTCCAATAATCATAATTATATTTGATATAATTATTCCTGGTCAAATGTGATCAAATCTTGGCTAAAAATCTCCATTTTATCATCAAATGGTAAAATGACCGTTTTGTCCCTAATTGGTCAATTTTTTGATGGACTCCAAACTGGACCTTGAACTCCAAATCACTATTCTAAGCCATTCTGTTGGTTTTAAAATTTTCAAATTCCTCTTGGAATTTCTATTTGAACTAGTTAAAGGCTCTATTTAACTTAGTTGTACCACTCGGTACAATACCGTCATTTAATCGAGCTTGATAGGGTCTCACAAGTTACCTACCTAATCCAGCTATCATGGTTTGTTAAGCACACTTAAGGTCATGATTAGAATGGATAAGGATCTTAGCCCACTAAGAGAATCCTTGTAGAGATCTCTCGAGGTGATATGAAGGGTTATCATCTCGAAGAAAATAGTGGGAGCGATCAATTTAAGATTTACTATCTCATCTTAATTGATTATAATACATGATCACTCATAAACATTCTTTAAATGTCTAGGTTGTTAGAATGCGAATACACATTACTTTGCGCGGCATACTTGATGTCATCATGGAATTCGAGCCAAAATGTTTGGACTAGTATATCAAGTTGAGAAATGTTCTCAATTATCTATGTAGAATAGATCTTATTAAGGAAGATATCCTTGCCTTCTTGATAAGGTCAAAGAATGAGAAACTTGTAGAAGTTTCACCTTTGACCATGTATATGATTGAAGTAAATCTGTCTACTATTGATCCGTCCTCATGGGTATTAGATACTGGATGTGGATTCGTCATTAAGGGCAATTGTTGTTCTTTCTCAAAAGAGGAGATGCATTATGGTGCAAGGACACATTCGAACAGTCTCTATATTCTTGATCCTAAGAGACCCATACTCAATATAGAGGTCAAGAAAGCAAAGAAAGATGATCCAAAACTATCCTACATCTGGCACTATAGGCTTGGATAGATCAATGAGACTCGCTTAACCAAGTTACACAAACAAGGTTACATCAATCCATTTGATTATGAATCTTATGGAACATGTGAGTGTTGTCTCCTTGGTAAGATGACCAAGTCACCTTTCACTAAGAAGAGTGAACGATCTAGGGTGTTACTAGGACTTGTGCATTCAGATGTATGTGGTCTTATGAATACTAATGCTAGAGGAGGATACTCTTACTTCATCACCTTCACAAATGACCATTCTCGTTACGGTTATGTTTATTTGATTAAATATAAATTTGAACCCTTTGACAAGTTCAAAGAATATAGAGCGGAGGTTGAGAAATAAAATGGGAAGAGTATTCTCACTCTTATATCTGATCGAGAAGGAGAATATCTTTGTCACGACCCAAATTTCGGACTATGACCGGCGCAAGGGCCCAATGGACGTAGTCCACTAAGCCTAAGCAAGCCTATCTAATTATCCTACTCATCATTCCATCAAATATTGCTAAGTCACATTTTATAACTTTAAATCAAAATAAAGATAGACATTGCCAACTCGTACTAGCATTACTCATTTAAAATATACATACATTGTCTACAACATGTATTCTAATAATTTACATTAAGTTGTCTATACATATCAAAAGGAGACTTGATGTCCAGCGGAGAAACTTGACGAATGTACAGCTACTGAATGCCGAGACACCTACCAATAGTCGAGTCTACAAGGGCACCTCGACCTAATTACCAACAGCCTCGTGATATGAAAACATGAAGTTGAAAACAGTGAGTATAAACCTAGTGAGTGAACAAGGAAGGGAACAAGCATACCATAAGGAATGTTTAACGAAATCATGATGCATTCTTTTTCAAAACAATGCAATTTGTTTTTGTTCTTAGTAAAACCCCTCATGTAAACCCCATATGAGTAAATCACTTTATGAAAGGGTTTATATTCAATAAAAGATTTGGAGAATGCATTTCTACTGCAGTGACACTTGATTTAAATTATCAACTAACCGAGGGTTTCTTGACTTGCCGAGGGTTTCTCACCAAACCTCCTCATATTAGGCTTAATTCATTTATTCCTTAATGTTGGAAATCCATGCTCAAATATGGTAGCAAAGAAGTGGAAAATAGAGCAACAATTGATCAAAATGAGGTGAAAAGTAGAAAGTTTTTCGCTGCAGCGAGATTCAATCTCGTTGCAGCGAGATTTTGGTCATAAAACAAAAAGTTTCGCACTGCAGCGAGAATGAATCTCGTTGCAGCGAAAAGCTACAGTACCTTTCTTGTTGCAACGAGAATTGATTATCGTGAATTTTTGACCAGCTAACCCCTTCAAAACCCGAGAGTTTCTCGCTATAGAGAGAATGAATCTCGTTGCAGCGAGAATCAGAACATCAAGAAAAAGGTTTTCTTTTCCCTTAAAACAAAGCCATCCTGCCAAATAACAAAAACAACATGTAACACATGCAAACTCCCAAATTTCAACAAATCAAATGTTCACATTTTTGCATTACAACCATATACCATATATGTATATATATATATATCAATCATCATGTACACCCTCCCATCATCATCATCTCATATGCAACAGCTTATGCTCACTACCACTCGTGCATGGCCGGGTCAGCAACGACTTATGTGCACTCTCACTCGCACATAGCCGGGTCAGCAATGGCTTATGTGCACTCTCACTCGCACATAGCCGGGTCAGCAATGGCTTATGTGCACTCCTACTCGCACATAGCCAAGCCCACATCAACATACAAAGAAGCACCCAATGCATATCATGTATATTATCATATTGTGATAACACATAAAACATTGTATAGCACATTTTCACAATATAAAATCATTTCACCAAAGGCTTGTTCCTATGTTACATTTTCAAAGACAAGTTGGATAAAATCATTCACATTCCGCAAAACAAGTTTGAAATGCAAGTCCACTCACCGGTATATTGTTGAGCCTTTCGCTGACTCTAATTCCTCTAATTGTCCAAATGGGATGATGGGGCTTCCTTGAAACCTACCATCACATTAACATCACCATTATGTTAATTCACATACTATAAACCCTACAAGCTATCTCTTGACTAGCTTTCAATTATTACTTTAAATGGCTATCTATGTTCACTATCTTAATCACTATAAAATGAATGAACATACTCAACAATAAAACAGCTTATAATCCCAATTACTAGCTATTATTCACAGCTAAAAATCAAGCTTAGTTCATCACTCACCCTAGGGTTTTTTTGTAGTTGAATTCTCTTCCAATAGCTTCCAAACAAATGGTGTAATTCTCTCTTTCTCTCCCTAGAATGCCCAGCTAGTGAGAGAAAGTATGAAAATAAGATTTATCAAGGGTTTTGAAGTGAGAGAGTGAAAGAATACAAGGGTTCTAGTCAAAAAGGCGCAAAGATATGAAAATTAAAGCTAGAGAGAGAAAAAATTATGCAAGCTCCATATCAAGCTTCCATGGAGGTTGGAAGTAACGTGAATTGAGAGGAAAAGAAGAAGAAGAAGTTGTTGGAATTTCAAGAAGCTACTGGAAGGAGAAGATATTTATAGCTCAAGCTTATCCATTCCTTTAAAAATTACGAAAATGCCCCTCCACAAATTAGTTTATTCTCCTCTAATCTTTTATGCAATCTTTTTGTTCTTTTGACACTAGGACAAGGTCCATAATGGTCTAGACATACTCGGGTTCATGAAAACTTAAAATTCTAACTCGAGGTGAAAAATAACCATTTTGCCCCTATCGTGAAAATCATCAAAATTTTTGTTTCCTTGTCAGTTTACTCATATTTTCATCATTCATTTTTGCCTTAGGCCTACTTAGGCCATAATATTGTTTAAAATCTTACTTTTATGGGTTTGGTAAGTAAATGATGAAATTACCCCTGATTAAGGATATCGCGTATACTTCTCTTTACGAGTCTATAAAGGTTAAGGTCTTACAATCTTAGCCAAGAGTTTCAGGATTATCTAAAAGAGAATGGGATTCTTGCACAATGGACTCCTCTAAGGACTCCACAACACAATGGGGTGTTTGAGATAAGGAATCAAACACTATTGAACATGATTCGATCCATGATGAGTTATGTAGATCTTCCTCTATCTTTCTAGAGATATGCCCTAGAAACTACTGCTCGTATATTGAACCAGATTCCTACCAAATCAATTGATATGACACCATATGAGATATGGAGTGGGAAAAGGCAAAACTTGTCTTATGTTAAAATTTAGAAATGTACTGCTCATGTGATGCGTACAATGTTTGATATGCTAGAAGTGAGATCAGACAAATGTAAATTTGTGGGATATCCTAAAGAAACACATGGATTTTATTTCTATAATCCCATTGAGCAAAAGGTGTTTGTCTCAAGGCATGCCACTTTCCTCGAGAAAGAGTTCTTAAATGAAAGGGCTAGTGGGAGTAAAGTTGTACTCAAATAAGTTTGAGACCCACAAATTGACATTCCATTATAACTTGAACCTAAGATTGTGACATCTGATATATAACCATAATCTCAAGAGGCATAACCACTTAAAAGGTCTAGTAGAATACATCAAACTCCAAAGAGATATGGATTTCTCTTAGAAAGGGACGCATTGCCCATAAATGATTAGCCTACAACCTATGAGGAGGCGATGTTGGACATCGATTCTAAGAAATGGCTAGAAGCCATGAAATCTTAAATGGATGCCATGGATACCAACCGTTTTGATGGGTTTGACTTCATAAAAAATGAGGATGAACCATGTGTCTATAAAAAGGTTAGTGGGAGTGCCATAATTTTCTTCGTGCTATATGTTGATGGCATATTGTTATAAGAAATGATATACCATTGCTGTAATCTACAAAGATTTGACTGTCCAAACAATTCTCCATGAAGGATTTGAGAGAAACAACTTACATTCTAGGAATAAAGATCTATAAAGATAGATCCGAAAGGTTGCTAGGTCTTTCCCAATCCACATACATAGACAAGGTGCTAAAGAGGTTTAACATGATTGAGTCCAAGAAGGGACACTTGCCTATGTGGGAAGGCATTTATCTCTCCAAGGACATGTGTCCAAAGAATCAAGAAAATAAAGATCGCATGGATAAGATCCCATATGCTTCAGCAATAGGATCTATCATGTATGCAATGCTTTGCATTAGACCAGATGTATCTTATGCTCTGAGTGTCACGAGTAGATACCAAGCTAATCCTAGTGAAAGTCACTAAATAATTGTGAAAAACATCTTGAAGTACTTACGAAGAACTAAGGATGTATTTCTAGTTTATAGAGGAGGTGAACTCCAAGTTAGGGGTTATACGGATGCAAGCTTTCAAACTGACAAAGATGATAGCAAGTCGCAAAGTGGATATGTGTTCCCACTCAATGAAGGTGTAGTGAGTTGGAAAAGTTCCAAACAAAAGACGATTGCAGATTCTACAATCGAGGCTGAATACATCTCTCTGTCTAAGGTAGCAAAAGAGGCAGTTTGGATTAAGAAGTTCATTACTGAACTAGATATGGTTCCTAGCATTGTTTATCCAATACCTATGTATTGCGATAACAATGGAGCCATTGCACAAGCAAAGGAACCAAAGTCTTATCAGAAATCCAAATAGGTATTGCGATGTTACCATGTGATTAGGGAGATCATTAGAAGAGGAAACATTTGCATAGAGCGTATACCCACTGAGGATAATATTGCTAATCCTCTCACTAAAGCACTGTCTGAGCAGAAGCATAATCGTCATGTCAAGAACATTGGTATTAGATACATAGGCAATTGGCTTTAGTGCTAATGGGAGATTGTTAGTATAAGCCCTACAAGCCAATCTTTGGTTGTATGAGAATTGCAATTTTAAGATATTCATGTATGACATTTTGTTATTCATAATAACTTTAAGGTAGTTCTTTATCCATAAGTTTGTGATTTAATTATTTTTTGTACTTATGTAGATAAAGCCCATGGAACTATATATGCCTTGTAAAGGAATTGTATTGGGATACAATTATGAGATCCTCATGCATTAAAGCATTGTTCCTAAAAGTTCCTGATCATTGTTTTATTGAGATAGGGCATCAATAATGCTTAACGATTGGCACATGTTATGTTCCTTACTTGTGAAGTAAGCAATCGCTCTCATAGGTTGAAGTATAGAGATACTTGGAACTAGCATGTGGGTGTTTTCCATGGGAGAGCGAGTTCACTGAACATGACCCACCATGAGAAGTGCATTTCGTACCTCACTCAAGTGTTTATGCAATACTTCTCATGTGTCAGTTGTGTAACTACTCCTTAGACTTGAGACATCAGGTTGTTTTGTTAGTAGAGTACTATGATTTGATTTCATCCTTATGGGTGCCTAATCAAGGATGGCAAAATAAAATGTCTTTTAGTATAGTATGAAGCATATGAAGGCAAATGAGTGGTCAAGCCCAAGTGATTCAAGGGGAAATATCTCATTAGCTCTTGGTTGACATTAGCTTAATCAAATCCTTGGCCAAGGTGATTAGGAGATTATGAAATGAGTTTCATAAGTCTCCATAAAGCTAATGATCTAACTGCAAGAACAAATATGGAGATCAATAAGAGTAGGTACTGCACCAAGCTATTATCATCTTTAAGATATATGATGAGGGAATGAATTACATTGAAAAACTATACACTGAAAGGTTGTCAAAGAATCCTTTGACTCTTCTAATAATTGGGTGGCTATGATGCATTGCTAGATGCCAATCATGGTCTATGAAATTGAATTAGTTAATTTAAAATTGAATATGATTCATTTAAATTAATTAATTAATAATATTATAATTCAATTCCATTGTCAACATGTGAGGAACCTAATGGGTCACACACAAAGGTTCCAATTTGGATTAAATTGAGAGTGTGTTGATTTAAGTTAGACTTAAATCAAATTCTAGGTTTTAACTACTAAGGACCTAATTAAAAGAGTTTAATTAGGTATTGGTTAAATATTATAATTGTTATAATATTAATGACTTATTTTGCAAATTTTATTAAGTTAAACCTAGATATAAATATCATGTTATAGCCACTATTTTTTTAGAGAGAAGGAAACAAAAAAAAAAAAGATTTTTCTCTTGAGTGCTGCCACTCTTGAGAAGATTTTTTTTTTTAAAAAAAAACTTCTCTATTGATTCTTTGCTAGAAATCAAAGAAGAAAAGAGAACAAATTGTTGTCCACTTGCTAACAAGCCCATGGCATAAAGCTCTCTCCTTGAGAAGGATTCATTGCAATCGTGTATGCATCATTAGAAGCCAAGCGATTGAGTGGTTGGGATTCTTTCTCACCAAAGGTGTTCATGTTTTTTCACCAAAAAAGGAATGCATTTGATTATGATATCACTTGGAAAGGTACATTCTTTTTCTGATTTTATGTGGTACACAACTTTGCATTAAACAACCAAGGTGATCCAATGGTAGGAGGCATGGTTTTTATTTTTATTTCAATTTTTTTATTTCGCTACGTTGATGCTTTAATCATGCCGTTCCTAGCAGATATATTTCCATTCAATATATTTTCAATCAAGTTATTAAGAAATATATCAATTCAACACAATCAAGAGGCAATATATATATACTTTTGACCAATAAGGCTTGACACACACAACAACACACACACACACACACACACACACACACACACACATATATATATATATATATATAGATATATATATGACCAAAATCATGTGAGCATTACACTCGTTAGGTTCATGAAAGTATAAAAATATAAACATATATAGCTAAGCATGTAAGCATTCATGAGTACACTCACATGATATACTAGAAGATGAGAATGATATGCATGAGTGTACAAGGTGCAAGTCATCTTAGCTAATGTCCTCATTTGGAAAGGAGTTGAGCAATGTGAGCTTCCAAATATTCTTGATGCATCGAATTTGCTGGTCAATATCATTAAATCGAGAGGTCATAGCATGATAAGCAATTAAAAATCTACCCTTAATAGTATCTTGAAGAAGATCAAGATGTTGGGCTCTCTCGTCAATTGTTTTCATCATCGCATTAAGTCTTGCATTGTACCCATATTACCAACAGAGTTAGAAGGCATGGTATTCGATGATGGTTGAAGTTGCTGAAGACATGTCCTCATCGTCATTATCATTACCAGCCTCTTCTTGATGTGCCCTCTTGTGAACCCAAGTGCTCATCTCTACATTCGCATTATAACCCATCCTAGAAATAGTAGCTCTATCAAGATTCCTAATGTTGGGTTGTGAGACTACATCATCCAATGGCGTGTCAATATGAAAATGTTCTAGCAAATGGTGATGACTTGACCATACATGATGCTTGATCTAGTACGAATTACAATTTTCCTCATTTTCGCAAAAATAAAGTTGGCAAGATCATTGAGAGTTTGTGCCTTAATGTGACATAAAAACCATAAGTCTTTTCTAGTCACTGTCGAATGCTTAGTAGGTACAAGCCCCAAGGTCCAACTAATTATTAAGTGCAAAACCCTATCCATCATGGATAGCCTAATGATCAAATCAGGAGTACTAACATTGTTCACATAAAGTTCTCTCTTTAAATCTTGCACCACTAGGTTATCACTAATGTGGATCATCACATTAGGTGTACTATGAAGCTCAAATACATTTTTAATCAGCTTAAGGGTTATCTTGAATAATCTACCCATGATGTAAGTGGTGAAAGCATTATCATAGGTATGTAGTGCATTATTCTCATCCTTATAATTTACACTTGCATTGTTATAGAAAACTTTAAGAAACTTTTTAAACACAGGAATGTTCAAACTATGATAATCATTCCAGCGTAAATTCAAAAGTTCTCCATGTAAGGAAAGACAAACTTTTCCAAAAATTTAAGATTAATTACTCGATCATGGTATATGATTCTTGAGGTGAAGAGATTCGTGTAATGTTCATAAGCAGCCACATTGGGGAAGTTTAGTGCCTAAAACCTAGTTGTGTTGAAGGAGCTTGACTATCCCGTTTGATCAGTAAGTTTGTAACGCTTTGGTGGTGCCATGAGTGAGTTTTGAAAGAAATTTTTGATTGAGAATCAACTAGGTGATAACTCTATTATAGAGAGTTATCTTGCCATATTTTGAATGATAAAATGGCTAAGTCTTTAAGTTTAGGTAAAGTTTTACTTTGTTTTTCTTTAATTAGTTAATGCATGATAAGGCTAGTTTACTTCAAGTTATTTTAGTTCATTTGTATGGTAAAAATACCTATTTTTAGCTATGGTTGTTTTAGTTCCTATGTTTTTAAGGTCCTCAAAAGAGTAGGAGTCAAGTGGTAAGGAATTGTACAAGTTGGCTAGGTGTAGACTTCTCCAAACATGTTGCAATATTTCAGACATAACCCAAACTATAGAAGTCCAATCAACATGATTTGGAAAGCTAAGAGGAAGGGCTACAACTTTCATGTTGATCACATAACCTAGTTCTGATCATAACATGGTCAAAATCACATTAGAAGAAATCGGACCACAACAATTTTGCATTAGGTAGCTTAAAGAAACAAAGGATGGAAATAGCAAGCATGACACTCTCAATGTAGCAATGCCATCCCAGTCAGCTAGCAAGCATCCAAGGCAGAAGCTAGGGCATTACAAAGTCATGATTCCAGCACCACGACACCGACATGCAAGCTGACAAAATTTTTACACCCTTTAATCTTTTAAATTGGAGGACTACATGGAGTGGCTTAAATATGCCTTTGTAGGGTTAAGGAAAGGAGTTTTTGGGCATCATCTTTCAAAGAGGAAAAAAAAGGAAATAAAGGATTGAAGGATTTCTTAGGAGCTTCAATCATCTACATCAGCTGATTTTTCTCTCACTAGTTCTATTCTATCTCTATACCTTTAATTGTAGCAATTAATATTTTTTTGGAAATATTGGATTTTTTTATTAAATATGCTTAACTAAATTTCTACTCCAAGGATTTTGGCTAATCTCTAATTGTAGTTTGGTTATTTTAACTTTCCTTAATATTAATGGGTATTTTGTTGTTTATTTCAAATCTATGCTTACTGCTTTTAATTGCTTGATCAACAATTAAATTAAGTTGGGTCTCTAAATGCAACTTGATAAAGGGAATTTATAATAGACCAAGGGTTTTAATAACATCTGTTCACTTCACTTAGAGCTTAGGGGATTTGATTAGTATTTAGGATAAAAATATATCTAAATACCATGTGTAGCCAAATTTAGAGCATAAGCTTAGTGAACTTACCTTAATTAATTTACATAGACATATGGAAAATTAATTAAGATAGGTAGGTTTACAATATCTTGACAGAGAGTTGTGGATAAATTTGGACTCCAGGCTAGCAACTAACCCATTGATATAAGTATAAAGAGGGTGATTAAATTCAAATGAAAGGTAAAGTAATTCCATAATCCTAGGTCTTACTTCACTAGTCTTTTAGACAATTTTACCATTAATCTGTTAGTTTAGCTTTGTTACTTTAATTTTAGCTTTAATTAATTTCAAATTAGATTTAATTGAATAAGATTAAGATGCCAAATTTTAGTAATTAGAAAGAATTTAGATACAATTCGTTGTGGAGATGATATCTTACTTACAACCATATTACTTGTGTGACACGTGCACTTGTGTGTGTAAAACCAGCAACACTAGGAAATGATAAGAGTCAACTATAAAAAGATGGGATCCAGTATGAAGCTAAAAGATTTAACTATGCACTGTAGAAATGGTTTTCTATGGTATTAAATGGTTTTGAAATTGAAGCAAAATACCCTATTTATAATGGATGAAAATTGAGGGCTTTTAATGGGCATTTTGAACCTTGAAAATCCAAGGAGAATGAATTTGAAATGGGAAATGAATTTGAAATTGAAAAGGGAAATGAGTCCTTGAGAGATTAGATAAATTTGGAAAGCTGAAAGGTTCGAGGAATTTTAAATCCTGTCAAGGATAGTTGACTACATATTGTGCCATAGTTGACTATGGTCCTCTTCAAAACACACATTGGCTCTTTGAAATAGGTGGGTAGTCGACCCTTTAAGGCATGTAGTTAACTATGTCTTTGTAATTTTATATTTTTGGCATTTGAAATATGAGTATAGTCGATCCTTTAAGCGTGGTAGTCAAGTATGGTTGTTTGAAAATGCAAATTTTGTTTTCAAAAATACACATAAACAAAGCTTGGCTTTTTAAGAAAGCTTGAAAACCGATGAAGGTTGTATGATGCACAGTTATATGTGATTAATGGTCTATTTTTAGAATTCAAAAATCAGTTTACAAATCATGATGAGTAATTGGTAGGACTTAGGATTTGATGACTTAAGTGCAGAATGTATGCATGTATGATTTGAACAATGTGCAATGCAACGTGTCGCAATTAAATATATAATCAAATATGCACATGATCAATCAAACAATATAATTAACAAATACACACACACATGGTGATAAGGAAGAAGCAATCCCAAGCTTTCGGTCCTGATGTAAGAATTTTCGAGATGTGAATCATAGCCTTGTCTAGTTTCATACCCAATAGCTAAAAGTGAGTCCATATGATAACGTTATAAAGAATCAATTACCCATCGGCCTTAGGATCCAAGTTTGAATTGGCTAGGGGGCATGAAGGGCTCTCGGAGGCCTCGTGGGCATATCAAACTACGTGTTAGACTCCGACTCAAGTGGGTAGTCCTTATTAGTCAAGCTTTGGCTCTCAAATAGGAACCACACACACACACATACATAAATTTATGTATGCATACAAATATATTCACATGAATATTTAATCAAAGGGTAAATTACCCTCTCCCCTAACTTTTAGTCATAATTCTAAACGGGTACATTAATTTTTAAAATAGACAGTCCATCCCAAACGCATGAATGATGTTAATGGTTAAATGTAAAGTTTCAAAATTACCTTTTTTTCTTTCTACCTTTTTTTTACTATTTTCTTTCTCTTTAGGCGAGCCGATGGCCCTCTCAACCGGCCACCTTCATGCCCCCTAGAGGAGCTGAAGCACAAATCTTGTGCCCTTACCCCCATGCCTCATAAGAAAGTGTAGATCTCTAACTCCCGAAGGCAGATGTGTCACGACCCAATTTCTCGGACCATGACAGCGCAAGAGCTCAATGAGCAGAACTCCCTCAGCCCAAGCAAGCCTATCCATTTACCTTTGCTTAACAAATTTATCATATAATGTATACACACACACCTTTTCCCGGTGTGAACCATAGCCAAACACAATGGCATTATCGATAATAATATACATGCACTATACTAGTATGTATTTAGCAATTTACATTGCATACACATATTCACATTGTTAGATTGTATTCACAATACAAAGGACCCATGACTTCCAGCGGAGATATTTACAATAAAAGGGATTACTATCGGATGCCAGACACATACCCAGGAGGTGCACTACGGGGACTCCTCGATCTAGGTTCCAACAGTCACCTGATCTGAAAACATGTATTTTTATAAAACGTGAGTACAACACTCAGTGAGTGAACAAGAAGGAAACAAGCAAACCATAAGGAATGTTTATCGAAATCATGATGCATTCATTTTCTCAAAACCATGCAATTGTTTTAGCTCCTTTAAACCCCTCATGTAAACCCCACATGAGTAAATCACTTTACAAAAATTCATGCTCAACTATGGTACCAAAGAAATGGGAAATATGGTAAAAACCCTCAAGTTAGCATTGTTCCACCATTTTAGGCTCTTTTTTCAACCATTGTTGCTTAAGCCAAAAAGCCATTAAACTTGTTCCTTGTACTAGATGTTTCCAGTTTCTATCCACAAAAGGCATAAACTCATGATGCTTCACCTAAGCATGGAGAAATCAAAAGGATAAAGGACTCTTCAAAGATGTGTTCGAGCACGAAATTAACAAAGGACAATGGTCTAATCCATCTCTATTTAAGTGTTTGATTCTTGTACTAGATAAGTGAGTTCCCCATTGCATATTATAAACCACCCGATCTAGCCTTTAGAACATATGAGAATTGGTCCATGTGAATCTATTTCCTTTAAAACCTGCATTTATCAATCCATAAGCCGGTAAAGTAGTTGCAAAATCCTTTATTGAACCATCATGAGGTTTTGCACTGAAAAGGCTTTCATCTTAACTTAAAATTACATTAAAATCACTCCCCACTATCTAAGGTTCCTGTGTTTCTGTAGAAATGTTTCTTAAACAATCCCATAAATCTGTTCTTTCAAGCCTAGTACACTTAGCATAAACAAATGAAGTTTGAATGGTAAAAGGCAACCAAGGAAAGGATATGCTAGCATGTAGGCACTAAATGTGATCAAACCTTATTGTGCGAAGTTTTCAAATGACCAAGAAAGCCAAATTTTCTAGGAGCAGTTGCTTACATCACTTTCAAATCCCAACTTTTAAAAAAAAAACTCAATCTTATTAGCATTGACCATTGGTTTTAAGATAACCAAAACTTTAATGTTATGCATC
>NC_030854.1:19834022-19868633 GCF_000208745.1 Theobroma cacao | reverse complement strand
TTCATAACCATGCTTAACTATCCCTACACACTAACATAGTCTAAAATCAAATTATTCCAACAATAATTCCTCTTCCATACCCATTTTTCAGAATTGAATTCATCATGGTAACTCAATATTCAACCATGGAAATCAAGAACAAAAGCATGGGTAAGCTAGGAATCAAGGAGAATTAAAGAAATTTTAACTTACCTAGCTTGTTTCCTCGATTTCTTCACTTTTTCTTTGAGTTTTCACCTAGGTTTCTTGTTTTTCCCTTTGTTCTTCCTTTTTTCTTGTTGCTGGTTGTCTAGGCCGAATATGGTGAGAGAATTGGGGATTTAATGGGCTGATTTCTATAGAAAATAATAAAATAATCAAGCATGCCACGTGTCACATGCTTATTGGCCCAATTTTTTAACTTTTTGGCTTTTTCTACTTAATTTTCCACCACAAATATTCTGGTATTTATCCAATCCTACCACAATTAAAATCCCTTGGTCTTGACAAATGCTGGGGTGAAAAATTTACCGATTTCCGCCGAGGTGAAAAAATTATGATTTTGCCCCTATACTTCGAAATGTACCGGAATCACATTATTTCTACTTTTCAACCTCAAATAACACTAATATTGATCAATATTAACCAAATGGGGTAAAAATTATTTTATAAAAATTCCCGTTTAGTCCTCTAGTGGCAAAATTACCATTTTACTCTTCTGCTCCAAAAATACCGAGAATCACAATTTTTCACTACTGAACATCATTCTATACTCCAATAATCATAATTATATTTCATATAATTATTCTTGGTCAAATGTGATCAAATCTTGGCTAGAAATCTCCATTTTATCATCAAATGGTAAAATGACCGTTTTGTCCCTAATCGGTCAATTTTCCTAATGGACTCCAAACTGGACCTTGAACTCTGAATCACTATTCTAAGCCATTCTATGAGTTTCAAAATTTTCAATTTCCTCTTAGAATTTCTATTTGAACTAGTTCAAGGCTCGATTTAACTTATTTGTACCACTCGGTACAATACCGTCTTTTAATCAAGCTTGACAGGGTCTCACAAGATGTGCCCCCACCCCTGATGCTCCATAAGGGAGAGCAAATCTCACGTTCTTTACGAAGCATTAGAGGCGAGGGGCACAAAGCATAGTAGGAGGGAGATAAGGCAGAAGCTGAATCTAGTGCTCCTCGATCAGAGTTGGATTTGACGCTTCAATTGGGGAAGAGGTAAGGGATAGGGTTTTTTTTAGTAAGAAAAAAAAATTAAAAATTATAGTTTATAATATGTAGTAATTTTTAAAATTAATGAAGGGTAAAATTGTATTTTCAGTACTACCTTATCATCAATTTAGTGAAAATATTAACAGTGGACTAACGGTTGGACTTGTGTCTAGCAAAAAATATTTTTTTAAGGTGGACTGTTCATTTTAAAAATTAATGGACCTGTATGGAATTGTGGCTTAAAGTTAAGCGGTAAAGGTATTTTACCCTTAATGAAATGATCAACAAAATATACTAAGCTCAAATTTCAAAACTATAATAACTATAGTGAGGAGCATAATGATTATATACATGTCAATTATTCAAGCACACTTTTAAGGCATCATTGAACACAAGATCAAAATTGTGTTTGAGAGACATTGCCAATAAAGAAGAACACCATTTGTTGAAATTTCCTCAAGCTCATTGTTGTGGATTCCATGTGCTTAAGAATCATGGGACATGGTCAATGATTAACTCCTCTTTAAACATCCGTTAGTTCAACACCACAAGGAGAAGGAATAAAGTCGTTAATTAATCATATCATAGTGTAATCTTACCTTTCCTTGGATGAATCATGTAACCAATATGAGGACAAATCATGAGCTTATAATAAATGAGTATTACTATGGATCATCAACATGCTGATTTAGTACGAATATGTTTATGGAACTAGAAAGGCGTGTGCTTCTAATACTCATAGTTTCAAGAATGTATGCACATTAGCTCCAATGCATGTCCAAGATATCATTCTTCATCAAGTATCATCTTCAATTTTCATTATGCATAGTGCAAGCATTATTAATCAATCACTTTGAAAGAATTTTCTAATCCATATAAGAATGGCATTTCAAGAGAGAATTTCTTCAACAAGAACGTATCATAATAAGATCATTAAGTACCCTTAGTGAACATGCTTTCAATTTCACAAGACCTGTCTAAATTTAAAGCAACAAATGCATTTTGAAAACCCATCATACTTTTCATTTTCTTTACCAAAAAATTTTTTGAAATGGGTTTCTTTTTGTGTGAAGTCATAGCCTAACCCTTATTCATTAAAGAAGGCCCTTTGCAATTCCACCATGTCATTTAATTTTTGTTGGCTATCTTGAAATCTAAAGAATGTACCATGCAATCTTTTGTCTTTCTTTTTCATCTCATTCATTTCAAGTTGCATCCTTTTGACATTATTTTCCAACTTAATTGTAGTTTTAATTAGATTCTCATTTTCAACCTTAAGCTTTTCTATGATGCCTTTATATTTCAACATTTTCTCTTCAAACTCAAATATAAGATCATCATACGTGTCTTGTAATGCATCAAAGGTATATTCATTTTCATCATGAGCATAAAGATCAATATTATGAGGAATAAGATATACCTTGTAGTCATTAAGTGCCATGAGACAAAGGTTTACAATTTCATCATCTTCCTCATCTTGCGAATCATATCTATCACTCTAAGTTGCCATCATTCTAGCTTCTTGAAGTTCCTTGAAGTGTTTTTCATGTTGGGGCATTTATATTTGGTGTGACCATGCTTTTAGCAATAATAGCATATCAATTGATCGCTTGTATGCTCTTCCTTAGTCACATCTCTCGTAGGTCTTTTGGCTTTAAAGTTCTTCCTTATAAACCTATTGAACCTTTTAGCTAACATGGCCATGTCTTCTTCATTTTCACTCTCACTCTTTGTGTTTCTCTTTCTTCCTCAATTATATATTTAAGGGCTATTCCCTTTTCTTAGTGTCCTCTTTCTTAGGTTATTTCAACTCTCTTTCATGTTTAATGTCATCTCATAGGTAAGAAGGGATCTTATTGGCTCCTTTAGTTTAAAATCATCGAGGTTTCTAGCTTCTTTTATGGCGGTAACTTTAGGTCTTCAAGATTTTGCTAGGCCATAGAGAATTTTCTTCACAAGTTGAGCACTTGGAAATTCTTTTCCTAAAGCCTTTGATATTCTACAATGTTGGTGAATCTTTAAAACATTTCATTAAATGATTCACCCTCTTTCATTCTAAAAAGTTCATAGTCATAAGTAAGCAATCTAATCTTGGATTCCTTAACGTGATTTGTGCCCTCATATGTGGTCTTTAGCGTGTCCTTTCTCACACATAGTGACTTTGTTAAATTCAGTAGCATCTAAGGCACATAGGATGTATTATAGGCTTTGCAATTAATTTGAATAAATTTCTTATCTCTATCATTCCATTCTTTCTTGGTCTTAATGACTTAATTTTCATCTACCTCGTTATATGGAACATGTGCACCATTTAATATAATATTCCAAACATTTAGGTCCATAAATTATATAAACATTTCCATAAATTTCTTCTAATAAGGATAATTCATACCTATAAAGAAAGGTAGCCTTTTTGATTGATTGTCCTTCACCAAGCACGGCTACCGTAACATCCGTTTTTGATGATTTGAGACACTACAACAGATCACTCAAGGTTGTTAGACTTGCAAAAATTGAGCTCTAGCTTTGATACCAATTTTTAGTGTGCAAGCTCAATGCAATAAATACCAAAATGGGGGAAAATTGGCATTTTAAAAATTTCTTTTACAAGCTCAATGAAAAATAACCCTTTTTTAAAAAACAAGTTTTTTTTTTGTGTCAAAGGCAAAGCTAGTGATATTTCTTTAAAGAAAATATCAATAATAAATCACAAAGCATAAAATTTGTGAAAGCCTACCTTAATGTAAACGATAAGTTAAGAAAATCCTTTTAATGTAAACGATAAGTTAAGAAAATCCTTAGGTGAGCATGTTTGTTGTATGTTTTGAACATTCAAAACTGTGTTTTAAACTTGGAAAAGCTCATGTTTTGATGTTTAAAGATGATTTATAAAGTTTGATGTCAAAAGAAGTCCAATTGGACAAGTATTTAGTGTTTCTTTTTTAGTGCTAGAGCCTATTTATCGATAAATGTTCTTCATCTATTTATAGATGCACTCCATAAAACTTTTTCAAAGGACCTCGAAGGCTATCTATCGATAGATAGCCCTGATTTATCAATAAATGACAGAGTTTCCACAAAAATAAAAGAGGTAAAAGTGCATTTTCACACCTCAAACTATAAATACATAATATTTTTTAAGGGTTTTCAACCCTCAACCTTTTTTCCAAGGTATTCTCTCAACCTAAACCCTTTCAAACCCATTTTTAAACCAAATCTTCATTTTTTGACGATTAAATGGTTTGGTTTCGAGAATATATGAAAAAGATGATGTTTTTCAAATTTGAAATCTTTCAATCTTGATTTTAAGGCTTTGAAAATATTATTTCTTTGCTCAAATTTTTTCGTGGAATTCTAAAACTCAAGGTTTTGTGATTTTTGTAAGCATCAAAGCTCACTTAAGGTAAAAATGAAGGGTTTATGGGTTTATAAGCATAGGTTTTAGTTAGAGAATTAGTTTTAGCCAAAAGTGAGTAGTTTCGAAAGTAACTAGAATCATTATTATGAGATTATCATCCAAGATAATGATTATAATGATTGTTGTATGTTAGAAATGATCAAAACTCCAAGGGAACTGTTAGAATTGCACTTGTCGATCGAAGTTGACATTTCGAGGTCAGTGGATACACCACTTTCAAAATTATTTTAGTATGTAAAGTTGAAAGCATAATTTGATGGTTTGATGATGATCATGAATTTTCATGAGTATTTGTTAAGTAAAAATGTGTTTATGGATAAAACTATGTTTTGGAAGTGGTTGTCAAAACTATTATGTATATGAAAATATCCTATTATGTAGTAGCTTTTAAAAAAAAGGGGACAAGCCCTTTCAAATGATTTACTTAAGTCCTTTGATTACTTTGGCCTTCGGGCTAGTGTGGGTATGAGATGTTCATAAGAGATTATGTTTGTGTATGGTGAAATGTCCTTGAAATATGAAGAGTATTAAGTATAAGAGTGGATGAGCAGGTCTCCACCATTTTATTATTAAATGTGGATGGTAGGATGCCCACAAGTAGAAAATATGAGAGTGAATGAGATAATACCCACTGATAAGTTTGTGTTATGTATGCATTAACTAGAATGCAAATATTATAAAAAATTTACTTGTTGAATGTTATGGATTGAAAATGTTATGGACATGTATATTATTACCATGATTGTGTAAAAGGGCCAGATTTGGGGCATTATACCACACGTGTTTTCAGGGCTAGATGTGAGGCAACGTGTCACATGTGTTAATGGGCTAGATGTGGGGTGTCGTACCACGCATACACTTTATATTTAAAGTGTTAAGGTGGCCACACCAATTTTGTTATGAGGAATAAGACACGATTGGATGTTTGTTCAATGTGTTTATGTTTAAGTATTTATGTTATGATTGGTTAATTATTGTTGATTTGATTCACACTGAGTTGTTGTGATATTGGTGGGTTGGACGAACCTTAGTCTAAAGCAATTGTCTTGAGATTTATAAGGATACTTATGGAGTGGTGCAATGTAGAATTTTACCCAGATAACTGAGTTACAGAGCATATCAATCGATACTTGTGTTCCATCTATCGATAGATAGTAGTCAGAATACTATAAGAAGCAATTTGTGTTCTATTTATCGATAGATGCACCTTATTTATCTCTAAATGGGAGACAATGTTGAATTTTCTTGTTTGATTCGATCGTTTTTCAAAGGAAAAGGTTTCCTATGAGTTATTTAAACTTGTTACTTCATGAATGTTCTTTAAAATGCATTCAAATACCATGTCTCATGAATTATGTGGAAATGTGCAAGACATGTGAATGGCATGAGATTTCAAGTACATGTTTATGAAATACTCTAATCCCCTGGCTTGTCCCCTTCCCCGTGTTCACTCACGGAGTCTTTGTGACTCAACCATTATTTTCCCCTATTTTATTTTACAAATAAGTAGCTAGCTTAGCTAGACGACTTATGGAGTAGTAGCCACTCATACTTGGAAGGTGTGGTAAAGCTTTCTTTCTAACCTTCCCATGTTGTACACTCTATGGTGTTTTAAGTTGAGTTTTTGGATTATTATGTTAATAATGAATTTTGGTTATGTAAATGAATTATGGATATACTTGTTATGTTTCTACATATTGTGTTAAGCCTTAGATAAAGGCACATATGATGTTAAGACTATGGTGCATGGCTCATAGCAATATAAAAACAAGATACATGTCGGACCACAAATGAGTATAAATTGTGAATATTGATATAGAATGCAATATAATCACTCATTATGCTATCGATTTTGCACACGCAAGTATACGTATCAAACAAGTAATATAGTGATGAAGTAGAGTATCGTTCCCATGGAGATTTGTTTCTAAAGTTTCACCAAGTACTAAAATTATAAAACAAATTAATCTTATTTAAGTAATCCAAAAATCAAAGAAAACCTAATTAAAAACAATTAAAAATCAACACTAAATAAACTAACAAATTAAATAACTTGAGAAAAGCATTATATTAAAGACCTAGGATTATGGGTTCATTCAACATTTCATCTGATACCAATATTTCTTATTATTTATCTTTCCTGGGTGATTTTACTAACTTAGAATCCAAAGCTATGGACAAGTCTCCGTCAAGTTGGTTGTACAAATACCTAACTTAATTAGTTCACTATATGTCTATAGGAATCAAATAATTTAAGTTCATTAAACAAGTGTCCTAATGTGGTTATGTATCTTAATTGGCATAAGGTCTACCCGAATTGCGAACTAGATCATCTAATTGACATGAACATATACTATTTAAACCTTAGTCCAATCTAAAATCTCTCTGTTGAGTGTCAATTAGATTCACAAATCAATAATTATTGGCTAGACAATTAAAAGCATTAAAAATATATTTGAATAAGCAAAACTATACCCGTTCATATTAAATAAAAGAGAAACAAATATTTAGATTGCATGCTGAAATCCACCACAATCCTAGAAAGATAATTTAGCTCATAATAACTAATAAAAACAACATCCAAAGAGATTTAGCCATGAATCCAAGTGTTGAAGCTTTACAATCTCAATTGTCTCTCAAATTCTCTTGTTTTGCTGCTTTGTTCTTAGCTCTAAATCTCCAGAATAGTTGCTTGTTGCCACCCCCTTCAAACTTCTGAAAAAAGTCCCTTACATCGGCTCTAAGTAACCTAATTTCTAAAATTTCATCAAATTTTTATTTTTGAAAAATAGTCTAGTGCAGTGGTGCTGAATTTTTACCTTGGGAGCACCGCGGCGCTACGCTCTCTGGTAAATGTATGATGTGCCATTTTAGCTCAATGCTGTGGCCATATTTTCTAGAATTGCGATGCTCTAGCCATCAACTTCGAATGTAGTTTCTCCTTGATTTGGTCCAAACTAGGCAAAGTAGTAAAAATAAAAGTTTTATCCCTATCTCTTAAATTTCCAATGGCTTAAGAATCACATCAATGGGATTTTTGGATTGAAAGATATGCTACAAATACCACATCATGTTCAGTCCATGCATACTGCTACAGTGCTCCAAATTAGACAAATATTTTGACCATAATCCAATCAGAACTGGGCTAATTGATAAAGATAAAAGTTATAGCCCTTTCTCTTAGAATTCTAGTGGTCTAAGAATCATTTCATTTGGAGTTCTATAGAGAGAGATATGGTTAACATACCATAACATATATGAATAAAGCCATCACCATACTTGCACGAATTTTCATCAAATGAGCCCTTTGCATCAAATTTTCTACAAAAACAATAAGAGAAATTAGCAATACTACTCTTAAAGTAATTCAAAACAAAATGACATAAAATTAAGCTAAAATAATTTAAATTAACCACTCAATATGTAATCAAACTTAAACTAGAAAAAAACCTAAAATGCTATAATTCGAACATAAAATCTCAAAAATCTTGCTACTTAAGCCCCCAAAATGTGTCAACATAACTCTATATAATAAAGTTATCAAAGTTTTGTAGTTTTGTGATGTTATGAATGAAATGGAAATTTGATTGATGAGTAACACACTATGTTGAGGAGCTCCATAATTTTTTATTGAGTTTATATGATAATGATTTTGTGTGAATGTTGTGGATGACAAGCCCACGCATGCTTTTACAAGGCTTGTTTAGGCCTAGTGGGCCATACCTATCTAGGTCCATATGTCAATCATGTCATAGAAATGGGATGTGACAAAGCTGGTATCAAAGCTTTAGGTTATAAAGTCCAAGGATTTTATTGGTTATGTCGCGGAGTGTCGGAGTTATATGTGAAAATCTTGTTTTTGTTTTGTATTCCCGAGCACAAATTGGAAATCGAAGACTCGCATATGATTCCTTGTTTGTCTTCCAAGCTTAGTTCCAATTTTATTGATGTCACTTGTTAATACATGTCTAGATATTTTGACCTTGTGTGCAATTGTTCTTGTTTAGGTATGATTATGCCACCTATGACTCAAGTAGCTTCTACAGACTCAGTAGAGTAGGAAACTCCCATAGATATTACAGATAAACCATGGATGCCCACTGTTAGGGGTCATGGTAGACGTAGTGGAATCACGAGTTCAGCAAAGGTTAAAACACTTGCTAATAATCATGTAGAGGATCAGGCTCCAAAGATTGAGATTGGAAACCACCTGGGGGTGTGACCCTTGAACTGATAGTGGTATGTGTGCATGACATAGGCCAGATTATAATAGTCATTGCTTAAAAGATGTTAAGGCAGAGACATTAGGGTGAGGGATCTTCTACTATTTAAGGATCCCCTAGTTCATCGGGTTAGGATGACCACCTGCAACTTGAGATCGTGAGGGGTAGTTTGGATATTTCTCTGTCAGATTTTTTGAGGTTGAAACCTCATTCTTTCAAGGGATCCAATGTGTCGAAGAAACCCTAAACATTTTTGAATAGCATAACCAAGATTTGTAAGGCCACACAAGATGTTCAAGCACTAGAGATGTGGAGTTAGCTGGATTTCGATTAGAGGATATGGCTCAGGAGTGGTACGCATCTATATGTATGGGTAGCCAGCTAATGCTACTCCATGTACTTTGGATGAGTTTAATACGTTATTTTTGAACCATTTTTTGCCCCTTAGTGTGAGGCATGCTAAAGCTCGAGAGTTTGAGGCACTGATGAAGACTTGAGGAATGATAATGGCAAAGTATGATGTTAAGTTCACCCAGTTGGCGTAATTTGCACCATACCTCTTTTCCATAGAAAAGATGAAGGTTTAGACCCTTGTGGATGGGTTGAGCCAGGGGTTATTCAAAAAAGTGGTATCCCGAGACTTTGATTCCTATGCCTTAGCCCTAGACTATGCTTAGAGGATGAAGATGTGGATTGTTGGGACCTAATTAGTTAGAGATAGTCCCAAGAAGGACAAGATTGAGAGCCACATAAATTCTAGAGGTGATAAGAGATCTTTTTCCACATCCTAAATAAGGGGTAACTAGTCTTTCAGTTAAGGGAATAGTTTTGGGAGTGATGACACTAGACATGATAGAAAGGATGGTAGGCCACCCAAGCATTAAACTTCAAGGTGTGATCACCAATCTATCCCACAATGTTCCACTTATGGTAAAAGGCATCAAAGATAATGCCGAGGAAAGGCACCTTCTTGTAACACATATGGTTTACCTAAACACATTGCTAGGAATTGTCTTGAGGGTTAACAGTCATAGGGATTTACCCAACCAATAATAACAGCTACTCCTATTGCTACACAACCTATCAAAGAGATTGGAGGATCGAAAGGTCGAGGTGCCGACAATATTTCCTAGAGTAAAGCATCAGGGTTTGGATCATAGGGTACAATTGGTCGAGGATAGGCCAGAGTTTATGCATTGATCCCACAAGATGCACAAGCATCCAATGCAGTTATCACAAGTATTCTACCCATCTGTTCTATAGATGCACATGTATTGTGTGACCCTGATGCTACACATTAAAATATATCACTATGCTTTGCATCTAGATTAGGTATAGAGCGCTCCATGACAAAGCAAGATTTGGTAGTTTCCACACCCTTGCAAGAGGTGTTTGTGGCCAGATATGAGTATCGAGCTTATATGGTTCGAGTTGAGAAGAACTACACACAAGCAAACTTGGTATTGATGAACATGTTAGAGTTTGAGGTAATTCTTTGGATGGATTGGTTATCTCCCAACTATGCTAGTGTTGATTGTCACTATAAAAGAGTGAAATTCGAGTACCTTAAAAAGACGTCATTCTATATTTAGGTGGATCATGGCTTGGCATCAAGTAGCGTTATTTTGGCCATGACTGCTAGTCATATGTTGAGGCATAAGTGCCAAGGATTTTTGACAATGGTATTGGATACTCAAGCAGATGTGGGTAATGTAGTGGATGTAATGATTATGGGAGATTATGTTGTATGTGTTTCCCAAGGAGTTACCTAGATTACCCCCAAAAAAGGAGATAAAATTTTGTATTGATTTGGTGTACGACACCAATCCAATAACTATACCACCTTACTGGATGGCACTAGCTGAGCTCAAAGAGTTTAAGGATTAGTTAGAGGATTTACTAGACAAAGGTTTCATACCCCTAGTGTCTCACCACAAGGTGTACTGGTATTATTCATGAAAAAGAAGGATGATTTCATGAGACTTTATATCGACTATAGGTAGTTGAACAAAGTAAGCATCAAGAATAAGTATCCTCTCCCATGTATAGATGACTTGTTTGATTAGTTGTAAGAGGCCAAGTTGAGGATCGAAGGTCGAGATCTACCTAAGACTGCGTTTCGCAGGAAGTATGGTCATTATGAGTTTTTGGTTATGTCATTTGGTTTCACTAGTGCCCCTACAACTTTTATGTATATGATGAGTAGGGCATTGAGGCCATACTTGGATAAATTTGGGGTTATGTTCGTTGATGATATCTTGGTATACTCAAGGAGTAGAGAAGAACATAAGCAGCACTTGAGATTATGCTACAGACTTTGAAGGAGCACCAATTATATGCCAAGTTCTCTAACTATGAGCTTTGGCTTGATCTTTTTAGCTTCTTGGGTCACATAGTATCTAAGGATCGCATGATGGTAGACCCAAAGAAGATTGAGGCCATAGAGAAATGGCCAAGGCTTACTTCAGTCATTTAGATATGGAGTTTATTGGGATTTGTTGGATATTATAAGAGATTTATTAAGGATTTCTCCAAGATCGCTGCTCTTATGTCTAAATTGACACAAAAGGGTGTCAAGTATATATAGACAAATGCATGTGAGGATAGCTTTAAGAAGCTCAAGACTTTACTTACTATAGCTCTTATGTTGAGTTTACCTTGTGGTTTAGGGGGTTATACGGTTTGTTGCGATGCATCACGAGTAGGATTTGGGTGTGTTTTGATATAACATGGTAATGTGATTGTGTACACATGTCATGACCCGGTACTCCCCTCGAGCCCGTGACCGCTGCCGCGATGTCTCGATAGACATTCATCGCCCGGAATGCCGATCGAAACCTCGCAAGGCTTTTATATTAGTTTTTCTTACCTCCCCCAATGAGCAACAGTTGTTAAATATCATGTTTTGAGATATTATAAATTATTTCCAAATCAAAACAATAGAAAAATAATTTTTGTCTCACAAAGGCATTTTGGTCATTTTTCCTCGAAAGTCTCGAAACAAGCTAAAAATATAGTATGCAAGTGGAAAACACATATTTCATAATAAAAAATAAGTTTAGATATCTAAAACATTCATTTAAAGTAAATTTATAACTATTTGAATATAATAAAAATATTCAATAAAATATTCTATTTTCTTATCAAACAATATTTATAAAGTTACCGGTAAATAATTTTTGTAGCGTAAAAGCTAAATAAATTCATACATACTATAATACAGATAACCAAAGCATAAAATTTAAATTACAGTGACACGTAGGCCCACAAACGACCAAAAGTAATGAAGGCTATGAACCTACAGTTTTTGAGGATGTAAGTCCAACTGTAGCCCTTAACGAAATGAGCTATCTACAGATTATCCTAAGCCTGAAATGGGTGGAAAGGAGGGTGGTGAGATTATATAATCCCAATGAGTAAATAAATACCATCTAAAATATCTAAAGCTGAGTAAATAGAGACAAATAAAATAGTTTAACATACTGTAATTCATCACCTTTCAACTCATTTCAACCAAATAAAATCAATTCATATAAATCGAGTAATCAACATGGCTTATGAATTTCTTAAAAGCTTTGACTCGTGTCAAAATCATTCTCATACTAAATTATTAGGGATACTTTGGCCGAGGGCTATCCCAACCGAGTTCGCCAAGGCTATTAAAAAGTTATGTACGCATAAATCATGTTTTTATTTTGAAAACATAGCCGTTCCTTGGCATTGGCTGAGTTCACCCTCACGTGGTGGTTTCTTGTGAAGTGAACTCTAAAGTGTTAACCTCAGGAGTTATCCATCCGTGCCTCTCATACTGAGGTATGAATATAATAGGGTTACCGTGCCCCCTCTAATAGGCTGGTCCACGGAGCCCGTCCACTGCAGCAACTAATCAATAACCCACCAATTCAATAAAATTCAACAACATGACATGGCAATTTTATCATTATCCAGCCTATCAAGGTAAACAACAGTTTATACATTTTCAACACAAATACCAATTCAACCATTCATGCCAATATTGCCATAAGCCAATCAATTAGAACCATAAATTCACAATACATCAAATGGTCTCCAATTACTCTATTTTCAAAGCCATCATTCAATTTCAAAACAATTTATAAAATCGTTTCATTTAACACATTTTTTTTATAAAACCTAAAGATTTACCATTTAAACTCATTTTTTATAAAATCACAAAATCGGATAAAAACCACTTTAGATAATTAAGACGATAGTAAGGTTACTCACTATTTCGGGAGTTGAATTTCGAGTACTCCGATTCTTGATCCTCGGATACTATATCTTTGCTTTTGCCAGAATGCTCACCACCTAGACATAATGCACAATAAGTCATTTACTGCATTTATGCTAAATTGTTGTAAAACCAATTCAAGCTCTATATTAATGCATGAAATGGGCTGTAAATTGTTTTGATTATCGTCTAAACAAAATGTTCTACACAAATTCAATTGTGTACCTAATTAAAACGGTATTGGCCTAAGTCGATCTATAACTCGATTAATTGGCCAATATGTCCAATTCAACTCCAAATAATTCCATTTTTCTCCCAATACTGCAAATCATCAAACACAAATTAAATAACTTGAAATATGGCAAAATCATCCTCACATTTTCTCTTGGAAAATTCGACCATGGTGGGTGCATCAACACTATGATTTTTTTTACTTGATTCTCACACCATAAATCACTAATCCCTAACCAAATCAATTGAAATAAAATCAAAATCATCCTCAATATTCTAGATGGAGAATTCGGCCAATGATGGGTGATGGAAGAACGTGAATTTTTCTTGCTTGATTTTCATGCTATACATCACCATTCAACTAAAAACACTAAAATACATTAAAATCTAACCAAACCAAGCATCAAAACCTCTCTCTAAGTATTCAGCCAGCAAGATACCCATCATGAAATCATGATATTCAACCATAGAAAATGCAAAAGAATGCATGGGAAAGGTAGATCATAAGTCAAAATCAAGAAATTTTACCTTTGATTGCTTGATTATTTGAAATCCACCAATTTTCTCTTGAATTTTCACCCTAGGGTTCTTGTTCTTTCTTTTCTTCCTTTGTTCTTCCTTTGGCCTGCCATATGAAGAGAAATGGGCTGATTTTGTGCTAATTTTTAAGCCAAATAATAAATGGATGAAAATTTGACACATGTCACCATTCCATTGGTCCATGTGTCATACTTACCCATTAAGCAATCTCTCTACACCACTTAAATTTCCTCATTTATCCATGATAATATTGGGTAAAATCCATGTGCTGGACAAGTGTTGGGTGATGTAAAATAACAATTTTACCTTTAAGTGGCAAAATAACTATTTTACCCCTATGCTCGAAGAAATGTCAAAATTAAATT
Source organism: Theobroma cacao (assembly GCF_000208745.1). NCBI lineage: Eukaryota > Viridiplantae > Streptophyta > Magnoliopsida > Malvales > Malvaceae > Theobroma > Theobroma cacao. Next base: position 19,854,393 of record NC_030854.1, on the reverse strand, counting down.
TTTTCACTTTTCAAACTCAAATTATGTTCTAAATAGTCAATCTTGAGCAAAAAATTCTTCCAACATTCCAATTTTAACCTCAGGTGGCAAAATGACCATTTTGCCCCTAGGTCATGAAAATTCTAATTTGACTCCAAATTGGTCCTCGAACTCCGAATCACCATTTTAAGTCATTCTGGGGTTTTCAAATTCTCAATTTCATCTTAAAATCTCTATTTGGACTAGTTCGAGCCTTAATTCAACTTAATTCTACCATTTGGTACAATACCGTCTTTTAACAATTTTCAAGGTACCTAAGTAAGCAAACATGCATTCTTATGTAGGAATGGCATAATAAACAATTATTGAGCTGGGCTTGACAACACATCTGGACAACTCAATAGGCATGAACATAATTACCTAACACATGATTTGGAGATGATCGCCATAATTTTTGCCTTAAAGATGTGGAGGCACTACTTGTATGGAAAGACTTGTGAGATTTATATAGATCATAAAAGTTTCAAGTATAGTTTTAGCAAAATGATCTCAATATTAGGTGACATTGATGGATGGAGTTGCTTAAGGATTATGATTGCATGATATTGTATTACTTTGAGCCGAAAATCTATGGGGAGTTTAGCCCATATCTCAATAAAGAGGAGATCATTGGTGTACTGTGTGCATGAGTTGGGCGATATGAGCATTCGATTTGAAGTCGATGATACCAATGCATTATTAGCCCATTTTAGTGAAAGCGATGTTAATGGATTGCATTAACGAAGCCCAAGATAAGGATGACTTTGTGGCACATGCTTTAGAAGATCCTCAAGGGAGGAAAGGATAAATGTTTACTAAGGTTACTGATAGATTTAAAATATGGATTTAGAGTGTATGTGCCAGATATTAATGATTTGAGGTGAGAGATTCTAAAGGAGGCCTATGTGGCAGCATATGTTCATCCAAGCGCCATTAAGATATATCATGATTTGAGAGGAATGTATTGGTGCGAAGGCCTTGAAGAAGATGTAACCGAGTTTGTGACCAAGTGTTCAGTGTGCCACAGGTTAAAATAGAGCCTCAGAGGTCTGTCAGTCTACTATAGCCATTATCGATTCCCAAGTGGAAGTGGGAACATATCACTATGGATTTGGTGACTAGATAACCCTATACGAGTAAGGGATATGATTTTATTTAGGTGATTGTGGACAGGCTGACTAAGTTTGCTCATTTTTTACTAGTAAAGACCACTTATGGAGCGACATAATATGCTAGGTTGTATATTTATGAGGTGGTGTGATTGCATAGAGTTCTGGTCACTATAGTGTCCAATAAAGGCACACAGTTCACTAATGGGTTTTAGGGGAAAGTTAAAGAGGCTTTGGGCACAAAGTTGAATTTTAGCACTAGTTTGCACCCATAGACAATGAATAGTTTCAGAAGACTATACGGACTTTAGAGGACATGTTAAGAGCTTGTTTCATTGATTTTGGAGTTGCTTAGGACTAACACTTTGGTGGTAGAATTTGCTCATGAGGTGGTGGCTCATGAGGCTTTATATGGGCGGAGATGTAGATCGTCCATATTTTGGTTTGAGGTTGGTGAAAGGAAGTTACTCGGGCCAGAGATTGTCCAAGAGACCATCAATAGGAAACAATTGATTAGAGAGAGGATGTTGATGCCACAGAGTTGTCAAAAGTCATATGCCGGCCGTAGATGTCGAGAGTTGGAGTTTGAGGTTGGTGATCATGTATCCTTATGGGTTTTTCCAACCAAGGCATTATGAGGTTTGGCAAGAAAGGCAAGGAAAGCTCAAGGTAAATTAGACCATTCGAGATTTTTGAAAGAGTTAGTGCAGTAGTCTATTGTTTAACACTTCCATCGAATCTTGCCAGTATCCACCCAGTATTTCACGTTTCAGTACTACAGAAGTATATGCTAGGTCCTTCCCATGTGATGCAACACAGGTTGTTACAATTAGAAGATGATTTGAGCTACAAAAAAGTATTGGTAGCTATTTTGGATAAGTGAAGAAATTCTACTCTAAGGAGGTAGCTTTGGTTAAGGTGTAATGACGTAGTCACTCAAGATAGGAGTTAACTTATAAGATTGAGGACGATATGCATGCAAAGTATTGTTGTTGATTTTACACACACACAAGCGCATATGTCGTACAAGTAATATAGTAGTAAGTAAGTATTGTCTCCACAAGGAATTGTATCTAAATTCTTGGTAAATATTAAAATTGTGCACTCTAATCTTATCCAAGTAAATCTATTTTGAAAATAAATTAAAACTGAAATTAAAGCGACAAGGCTAAACTAATGAATTAATGCTAAAAATTGCTAAAGCATCAGTGAAATAAAGCCTAGAATTATGGAATGACTCTACTTTTCATTTGCTTTTAATCTCTCTCCTTATACTTATATCAATGGGTCGGTTGCTAGCCTAGAGTCCAAATTTATCTACAAGTCTCTGTCAAGATATTGTAAACATACCTATCATAATTAATTTCCCATATGTCTATGTAAATTAATTAAGGTTGGTTCACCAAGCTTATGCTTTAAATTTGGCTGCACATGGTATTTAGGTATATTTTTATCCTAAATACTAATCAAATCACCTCAACTCTAAACGAAGTGAACACATGTTATTCAAACCCTTGGTTTATTCTAAATTCCCTTTGTCAAGTTGCATTTAGAGACCCAACTCAATCTAATTATTAATCAAGCAATTAGAAGTAATAAGCATAGATTTGAAATAAACAACACAATACCAATTAACAATAAGTAAAAAAGAGTTAAAATATTCAAAACTACATGGTGAGCTTGTTAGTTAAAATTCTACTCACCAATTAGACGTATCGTATAGATAATATAATGGCAAATAACATTTTGATTCCATAGAGAATTGTTCTAAAAATTTTTCCAATATTAAAATTAACACAATTTAATTTTATCCAAAAGGTCAAAAAGCAAATAATCATTTAAACTAAAATTAACAAAAATAATTAACAAGAATAAAAATCAACACAAAAATAAAATCTGATAATAATCAATAGAAATAAGCTTAAGCTTACAATATCCCTCACACTCAATTTAAATCTTATTCTTTTCCTTAATTTATTTCAATGGGTTGAATTGCTAACCTGGAGTCCTTAATTATTTATAAAGGTCTCTTGACTCGTCTTATAAAAATATCTATTTTAACCAAAATACTAAATCCATATGTGAATTGAAATTAAAACAAACTCATTAAGTTGAGGCTTTAATTCTAGATATATATGTCATATAGGTATATCCCTATCCTATACAGAAATCGATTAATATAATCATATGCTATTCCAATCTTAGCCTACATTAAACTCCCTCTTCTGAGTTATGTTTAGGTTTTTAACTCAATTTAATTGGTAGCTAAGCAATTGAAAGCATTAAGAATATATTGGAATAAACAATTCAATTCCATTGAAAATAAGCAGGAAAGAGATTAAAAATTTAGACTACATGTGAGTTCAATTGCAATCCTAAAATAAAATTAGCTAGTCATAATTGCAAGATAAATAAAACTATGTGAAGTTTAACTATTAAGGGTAACAAGAAAAATAAAAGCTAAGGAAGAAAACAAAACAAATATTTGCAGCCTTGCTTTCTAAGCTTCGACCTCAACTTCTAACTTCTTGAATCTCTTAGGGTTGTATATTTTATTTCTCCTAAAACATCTTTTTTATACAAAAAATCTAAACCTAAAATTTCATAAGTTAACCTACTGACTCTAACTTTTGGGCTTAGAGTGTTATGAGGCTCAAACATCTAATATCATCTTTAAAATTGCCATTCCCGTATTATTACACCTAGTCAATTTTCGACACCCTTTTCTCTATATTCAAGGGAGAATTTGGCAAAGTGTTTTGCAAAAATTTTGTAGATATTTCTTTTACCTTTCCAATGGTTCAAGAATTGCATCATTTGGACATCGGAAGTGAGAGTTATGGTAAAAACACTGAAGCATCTACAAGCAGGATTCTAGGTCCTTCAAACACCTTTCTTTCGAAAATTCAGCCTTATTCTTTTAAATCCTACTAAAGCATGAAAACTAATAAATAATAGTCAAATTAAAGTAAATAATCATAAAATTAAAATAACTCAATAAAACTAACCTAATTATAAAAACAACTAAAAATAAATAATTTACAATAAAAACTTTAAAACTTAGCTAACATTTAATAACAAAATGAGACTAAAATAATACTATAAAATAGAATTATCACACCCCTAAACTTAAAATTTTTCTAGTCCTCAAGCACCGGAAAATAAAACAAAGAAAACTAAGCATTTAGAAAGAAAAATACTTTTATGAGATAGAGAGTTACCAAATCATGATTCCTCAATTTTTCCCTAAAAAATTACGCCCAATTCCAACTTTAAGGTAAAATATAGCTAATCTTTAAATTCATATATCAATTCAAGTGAAAACTTATTTTTCTAATGGACCTATTGTGTATGTGTGAATAATCTCTTACAAAGAATATCATGCAATTTGGATCGATTTATACTAAGTCCAAGCATAGATTAGTCCTAAGATCTCATAAGTTTGCTCTTCATCTTTCTCTCCACTAATGTAAACTAACACTTGTTCAAAGATCAATAGGTCTTTATGAGGGTCAAGGTATGACAAAGGGTATATTTAGGCTTAAATTCACCTTAAGCACTCAATCAATTTAGGACCTATAAAGAGCTCAAAAAAATTTTTTTTATAGCACCCCTAAACTTGAAATAAATTTTTCTTTGTACAACACACTTTATTTATTTATTTTTACTTCTCTTTTTTTCTTTCTTCTTTTTACACTCCCAAACTTATTTTTGATAATTATGAACAAGGGGTAAATTTCTAGCAACCATCACTTTGTTTTTTATCAATCCACCTTCTCCCTTAATTTAATTTAAGCTCAAGATATTTCTTAGAAACATCAAAACACTTAAGGGTGAAAGGTTCAAAATTTGAAATAAATAAAAAGGCTTAGGCTAATATGTGGTTACAAAGAAAAGGAAAATAGGCTCAAAAGGGGTTACTAAGGATAAATATATATCAAGGTAGGCTTGAAACCGCTCAAATGGTTCAAAGGTGGCCTAAATCATCTTCTATCCTAAGTGTTATCTAAGATTTTACCTCAAGAGAGAATCAAACAAATTTTAGAATCCTTAACTTCACCATACTTTTATTAACATAAACTTTTTCTAAATCACATGACATTTCCAAATAAAAAAAATATAGTGCTCAAATTATTGGAAGTCACTTTCTACAATGAAGCTATTACAAGAATATCAACACAAACTTAAATCATACCCATATTCGTCCCAAAAGCTAAAATTGTAAAATAATTAGAATATCATCCTAGGATAGGGAAAAAATCATAAACAAGATGTCAAAATCTCTTTAATTTTTTAAGAAAAATTTTGTTATAAAAGCTAAAAATTAAAGTTAAATAAACATGTAAAATAATAAAATAAAGACCAACAACTTAAAAATAAATAAAGACACCCTGCCAAACTTATAGCTAAACATTGTCGTAAATGTTACAAAAAATTAAGGAAAGGTAAAGAATACTCCTCTAGTGGTTGGATGAATTTGAATAAGCTCTAATCGTTATCCTCTTCCTTATCATCCTGATTGTCACTTGTGGGAGGATTTTTTTTACTCAAAACATAAATAACCAAACAAATAGAGATTAATGTAGAAAAATAAATAAATAAAATAAAAATAACTAAAAAATAATAACAAGAGTTTCAAAAGTTTGGGTTGCCTCTCAAGAAGTGCTTCTTTATAGTCAATAGCCTAACTTTGGTTTAGGTCTTCCTTCACCTTTTAAGGAGGTTTGAGTTTGTATGGAAAAAGCTTGAGGAGTGAAAGTAGCCTCATCCTAAGATGAGGTTGTAGTGGCTTTGACTTAAGATTTGGTGCTTGCTCAACCCAAGGTGGTGGAATAGATTAACTTTTACCCAACTTATCAAATTGAGTTCTTTTTGAATAATGCACTTTCGATGTAGCCTATAAAACATGTATAATATTTGTGAGTTTATTCTTGTCCTTTGTTGTTGCATTTTGAACCAAACAAGCTTCAAGGAATTTCTATGGATTTTTCATATCGACAGCCTTTTTAGGTAACTGATCAACTATATCCAGAAAAAGAATGGAAGGCACATATGGCTTGACTTATGGTGGTATAGGTACTTCCTCCTCTTGCTAAATTTCTTCATCTTGAACTTGATTGTTGGATGTATTCTCTTAATATATTTTATCTCCTTCATCTTGAGGTCTATTATTAATGGCACTAGCTAGTTGACCCATTTATGTCTCAAGATTTCTTATTGATGCTGTTTGACTTTGAATGATCGCATCAATCTTTGCCATGAATTGCATGAATATCTCCTCCAAAGTTGGCTTCTTTTCAAGAATAGGGGTTCTAACTTGTGATTGAAAATCATGATGCAAAACAAGTTGTGATGAATATGTAGGACACTGATCATTACTTCATGAAAAATTTGGGTGATTCCACCGTAAGTTGTAACTGTTAGACTATGAATTGTTTTGCTGCCCATTGAAGTTTCCATCAAATTACATTGGTTCATAATAGGTTGGACAACAATCACTTTAATGCCCATCTCAACAAAGCTCGAATGTCACAAAAGGACTTTGAAAATCATTAACACCCCAAGTGTCAAGTCTTTGAGACAAAGCATCTACTTGGGTAATCAAAGCATTGATAACCAATTCATAATCACTAGCAACCCTCTTAGGCACAAATTGTTTAGATGACCATTGATAGTTATAATAATTCATCACCTGAACCAAAAGTACCTAAAAATAAAAAAAATTGAATTAAAGCTAAATTGTTTGGTGTTAAAATTAGCAAAAATTCTTGACAACAATTCCCTGGGAACAGTGCCAAAAACTTGTTAGTTAAAATTCTACTCATGCAAGTATATGTATCGCAAGGATAGTAAAATGGCATATAGAGTATTGATGTTATAGAGAATTGTTCTAAAAATTTTACCAAGTATTAAAATTAACAGAATTTCATTTTATCCAAATGGTTAAAAAGAAAATAATCATTTAAACTAAAATTAACAAAACTAATTAACAAGAATAAAAATCAAAGCATAAATAAAATCTGATAAAAATCAATAGAAATAAGCTTAGGATTACAATATCCCTCACACTTCATGTAAATCTTACACTTTTCCTTAACTTATTTCAATGGGCTGAATTGTTAACCTAAAGTCCTCAATTATTTGCAATTGTCTTCAGACTCATCTAATAAAAATATCTATTTTAATCAAAACACTAAATCCCTATATGAATTGAAATTAAAACACTCATTAAGTTCAGGCTTTAATTTTGGCTACATATGGCATATAGGCATATCCTTATCTTATACACAAATCAATTAGTATGATCATATGCTATTCCAATCTTAGCCCACACTAAACTCCTTCTCCCTAGTTATGTCTAGGTTTCTAACTCAATTTAATTGGTAGCTAAGCAATTAAAAGCATTAAGAATAAATTGGAATAAATTATTCATTTCCATTGAAAATAAGCGAGAAAGAGATTAAAAATTCAGACTACATGTGAGTTCAATTGCGATCCTAGAATCAAATTAGCTACTCATAATTGCAAGATAAATAAAAATATGTGAAGTTTAACCATTAAGTTAAGTTCTAGTTAAACATGTCAGAGTGCTCCACACTAGCATTTTTTTTAGTGTTTTCCAACTAGTGTCGTGGCCTTCCTCCATGGGTTTTGTGATGCTCCCTTGGGAGTTGTGACCTTGAGTCTTGCAAGGCTGGGACGCTACTCCTTGTGCTACCTTGGTGCAAATTGTTGCAATACCTTATCTTGCAATGTGATTTTCTCTTACCTCAAGGTTGATTTGGGCACAATGGTAACATGAATGTTGTAGTTCTGCCTTTTCAATTGTCCAAGAATCATGTTGATTGAATCAATGTATCTCCAGTTCTATTCAAATTACTACAACATGTTTAGTGAAAATCTACACGTAGTCTCCATTGCATAGCTCATCACCATTTAACTTGATGCATTTGAAAACCTACAAAGATAAGGACCAAGTCAATATTGGCTAAAATTAATACTTTCAACATGAAAATTAACTAGAATTACTTGAATAGAAACAATTTAACATGCTTTAAACTAATTAACTAAAAACATAAAAACTATCTAAAATCAAGTTAAAACAAAAGGACTTAGCTATTTTAACATCCAAAATGTGGCTAAATAACTCTATGTATTAGAGTTATCTATGAGCTTGAAATGAAGGAAGACGAAAAGAAAGAGGCTAAGGACAAAAAGAAAAATCCTATATTGAAAGTGACCTCACTTGAAGAAAAATTAGAGAGTCTCACAAGTGATGATGATGAAAAGCTGGCCATGATAGCTAGAAGATTCAAGAACCTCGTAAGTCAAAGATACAGAAGATTTGGAAGAAGAAATCAAAGAAAGGATCAAGGATCTTCATGGAAGAACACATACAAAATTGCTTCAACAAAAAGGATGAAATGGTGTGTTTTGAATGCAAAAAACCTATCCATTTTGGATCTGAATGCCCATTGCTAATGGAGGAATCTTCAAAGAAGACAGAGAAGCCAAATAAAGCAATGGTGGCTACAACATGGTCAAATAATGATTCTTCAAGCTTAAAGCATGAGAAAGAATAGGTGGCAGAAAGAGAAACTTTTGCTTGATGATAAAATATGAAGAACTCAAGCTAACATCTAACTTATGTGATACTTCATATGAGGACGTTCAAGATACGTATGATTTCTTATATGTTGAATTTGTAAAGCTGCCTTTGAAATACAAAGTCTTGAGAAAGAAAGTCATGTCATTAAATGATGAATTAGAGAAAATCATGCATGATTTCAATCCTATTTTAGATCAAAGAATCATTTTTCAAATTGGAACTAGAGAGCAAAAATGAAGCCTTGGAAAAAGTATTAGATGAAAATGTTACTCTCAAATCTTCAATGAAAGAAAGCTAAAAGTTTAAATTAATCAAAAATGAAAGTTAAAAGTGAAATGTAGTGTTTAGAAAAAAATATTATGTATTTTCATGTCATTGTTATGTATGTGGCAAGAGAGCCATCTTTCTTATGATTACGATAATAACAGAAATTCTCTCCCCAAAACCAAATTGGTTTGAGTGCCTAAAAGTTCATATGTGCCTACTAACCTTCAAGGAGCCATCAAAGTATGGGTACCTGTTGTTGGTTTAATACACGTAATTGCAAGTGGTCGTACAAGTAATATAAAGGTAAGTCGAGTATCATTTCCCACAAAGATTTGTACCTATTTTGACTAAGTATTAAATTTTGAAGAAAGTAATCTTATCCAACCACTCTATTTTGAAATTAAGTATTAAATAAAAGATGATCTTAAAATTAAGAAAATAATATAAAATATAATTTTATTAATACAAATATTGAATTAAGACTTAGGATTATGGTATCCTTCAATATTTCATCTGAACTTAATTATTCTCCTTAACTTATATTAATGGAATAAATGGCTAACCTAGAATCCACATTATGTACACGTCTCTATTGAGATCGTGCACGCATACCTTTTTAAAATTAATCACATATGTCTATGCAAATTAATTAGAAAAAGTTCATTATGTTTGTGTTCTAATTTTGCTACCTAAGGTATTTAGGTCTATGTCTATCCTAAACAAGAAACTATCACCTAACTCCAAAGTGAATTGAACAAAGGCCATGCAAAATGATAATCTATTCTAAACTCCCTTTACCGAGTTCCATTTAGAGACCAAATACATTTTAACTAGTAATTAGGTAGTGAAAAGCAATAAGCGCAGGATTAAATAAACCATGCAATGTCCATTATTACCAAGCAAGGAAAAATCAATTATTCAAACTACATAATGAAATAACCACAATCCTAGAAAATAAAATTAGTCCAGTATCATTTTTGTAGCATACATAATTAATTTAGGAGAAAAGATCATTTCTACAACAAAATAAAAAGAAGGGAATGAAGGGTAAAGAAATATCAAAGCCTCTTTTAATTCTGAATCCTCAATTCCTTTAATTTTTTCTCGTTTCTTTTGTTGGAAAGCCTTCTTCTTTTCTCTCCAAAACTATCATTCGTTGCCCCTCTAAACCTCCTCTCTCAGCTATTGAAAAAGACCTATTTATAGTCTCCAAAAACCCTAAAAACTCATTTCTCGATTGGCTCTAAATTAATAATCCACATTAGAGCTCTGTGGCATTGCTCTAGGGGCATCGTGGCCTCCTGACATATTTTTTTTTGTTTGTTTTCCATCCATTGCCACAGTGCTCCTTCTTAGGCACTCAAAGTTTTCAAGTATCCTTGGGTGTTGTGGCTTTGGGCTCTACAAGGCCAAGACGCTACTCCTCCTTAGGCTGCTTGGTGCAAACTGCTGCAGTGCTTCTGTTGTGTATTCTGTACACGTAAATATATGTATCGATCAAGTAATATAGTCATGAAGTAGAGTATCGTTCCCATTGACATTTGTTCCTAAATATTTACTAAATATTAAAATTTGTGACAAATTAATCATATTTAAGTAACTATAATTTTCAAAAAATTAATTAAGACAAAATTAAAACAAACACTAAGTTAACTAACAAAAATTAAAATTACTTGGAAAAGACAATAGATTAAAACATAAGATTATGGGTTCATTCAACACTTCATCTAATACCAGCTTCTTTTATTATTTACATTCACGGGTGGTTCCACTAACCTATGATCCAAAGCTATGTACAAGTCTCCGTCGAGATGCTTGTTGTTGATTTTGCAAACGCAAGTATACATATCGAACAAGTAATATAGTGATGAAGTAGAGTATCGTTCCCACAAAGATTTGTTTTTAAAGTTCCAATAAGTACTAAAATCTTATAACAAATCAATCTTATTTAAGTAATCAAAATTTATAGAAAATTAATTAAAACAAAATTAAAATAAACACTAAATTAACTAACAAACTAAATAAGTTGAGAAAAGTAGCATATTAAAGACCTAGGATTATGAAACTAGCTTTTCTTGTTATTTATCTTTCTTAGGTGATTTCACTAACCTAGAATCCAAAGCTATGGAGAAGTCTCCATCGAGTTGCTTATACAAATACCTAACTTAATTAGTTCATTATATGTCTATAGGAATCAATTAAATTAAGTTCATTAAGCAAGTGTCCTAATGTGGCTATGTATGGCAATTAGCGTATGTCAACCCGAATCGCGAATCAGATCACCTAAGTGACGTAAACATACACTATTCAAACCTTAGTCCAATCTAAAATCTCTCTGTCGAGTCTCAATTAGATTCACAAATTAGTTAATTGTTGGTGAAGCAATCAAAAGCATTAAGAACAGATTTGAATAAGCAAAATTACACCCATTCATGGTAAACAAAAGAGAAATTAATATTCAAACTACATGTTGAAATCCACCACAATCTTAGAAAGATAATTTAGCTCATAATAACTAATAAAAACAACATCCAAAGAAATTTAACCATGAATCCAAGTTAAAGAAAATAAAATAAACACAAAAGTGGAGAAAGAAACTAAGTGTTGAAGCTTTGCAATCTCAATTCTCTCTTAGTTTCTCTTGTTTTCTTGCTTTGTTCTTGGCCCTAAGTCTCCAAAATAGTTGGTTGCTGCCTGTTCCTTAAAATCTCTAAAAAGGGTCCCTTAAATAAACTCCAAGTAACCTAATTTCCAAAATCTCATCAAGGTTTTTTTTTTTTGAAAAATCACCCAGTGCTACAGCGCTACTTCTTTAGCACTGCAGCGTTGAGCTCTCGGGAAAATGTGGTGTGCTTCCTTTCACCAGCGTTGTAGCTTTTTTCTCCCAACGTTATGGCGGTCTATCAAATTCGAACGTGATTTTCACCCTGATCTACACCTAACTAGGTAATGTGATAAGCATGAAAGTTTTAGCCTTGAATTTCCAATGGCTCAAGAATCACATCAATTGGACTTCGGGATTGAAAGATAAACTCCAAATACTGCATCATGTTCAGTCCATGCATACTGCTACAGTGTTCTAACTTAGACAAATATTTTGACCATGATCCAATCAGAAATGGGTGAATTGATAAACATAAAAGTTGTAGCCCTTCCTCTTATAATTCTATTGGTTTAAGAATCACCACATTTAGAGCTCTGTAGAGAGAGATATGATGAAATACCGCAACATATATGAATGAAGCCATCACCATACTTGCATGGATTTTCATCAAATGAGCCTTTTTCATCAAATTTCCTACAAAAGCAAGAAAACCAAAATCAACAATACTACTCTTAAAGTAATTTAAAACAAAATAACATAAAATTTACTTAAAATAGCTTAAGTTAACCACTTAACATGTAATCAAACTTAAACTAGAAAAACACCTAAAATACTAAAATCTGAATCTAAAATCTCAAACATCTAGCTACTTAAGCCTCCAAAAATGTGTCAAAATAACTCTTTATAATAAAGTTATCAATGCTTGCACAAATACCTAACTTATGTCTATAGGAATTAAGTAAACAAGGTTCATTAGGACAGTGTTCTAATTTGGCTATGTATGGCAATTGATGGATGTCTACCCGAATCGCAAAGTAGATCATGCAAGTGACGTGAACATACACTATTCAAACCTTAGTCCAATCTAAAATCTCTTTGTCTAGTCTTCATTAGATTCACAAATTATTTAAGTGTTAGCCAAGAAATCAAAAGCATTAAGAATAGATTTGAACAAACAAAACTATACCCATTCATAGTAAACAAAAGAGAAACAAATGTTCAAATTACATGTTGAAATCCACCACAATCCTAGAAAGATAATTTAGCTCATAATAACTAATAAAACCAACATACAAAGAAATTTAGCCATAAATCCATCTCAAAGAAAATAAAAGAAGCACAAAAGTAGAGAAAGCAACTAATTGTTGAAGCTTTCTGATCTCAATTCTTTCTCCAATTCTCTTATTTTGTTACTTTGTTCTTGGCTCCTTTTCTCCAGAGCAGTTACTTGTTGCCTCCCTCTTAAAACCTCTTAAAAAGGTCCCTTAAATATGCTCCAAGTAACCTAATTTTCAAAATCCCATCAAATTTTTATTTTGGAAAATCATCTGGCACCGTGGCATGATTTCTTGGCGTTGCGGCGTTGGATTTTTACAATAGTAGTGCCACAGTGCTCTAGACTCAAAAATATGTATGGTACATTTCCTTTCACCAGCACTACAGCCTTGGCTTCCTCGATGCCACAACCTTTAGTAACTCAAGGTTGCAGCCTTCCTCCACATGCTGCCTTGTGCAGAACTACAGCCATTAAGCATCTTCCAATGTAATTTCCACCTCTATATGATCCAAAATGGGCAAAGTGGTAAACATATAAGTTTTATCCTTGTCTCTTAACTTTCCAATGTCTTAAGTATCACATCAATTGGACTTCTGGAGTAAAAGATATGCTTCAAATACCGTATCATGTTCAGTCCATGCATGCTACTATAGTGCTCCGAATTAGACATATATTTTGACCATGATCCAATCAGAATTGGGTGATGTACTACACATAAAAGTTGTAGCCCTTCCTTTCCATATTCTAGTGGTCTTAGAATCACTTCATTTGGAATTCTATATAGAGAGATATGATCAAAACACCAAAACATATACAAATGAAGCCATCACTATACTTGCATGGATTTTCATCAAACGAGCCTTTTTCATCAAATTTCCTACAAACGCAATAAGAGAAATCAGTAATAACTACTCTTAAAGTAATTTATAATAAAATAACATAAAATTAAATTAAAATAACTTAAATTAACTACTCAACTTATAATCAAACTTAAACTAGAAAAACACCTAAAATGCTAAAATTTGAACCTGAAATCTCAAAGATCTAGCTACTTAAGCCTCCAAAATGTGTCAAAATAACTCTCTATAATAGAGTTATTAGCTTCATTTCTGATGCAATTTTTTCCTACCTCGAGGCTGATCTAAGTGAAATAATAAACGTAAAATTTGTAGATCTGCCTCTTAGCTTTCCTATGGTCCAAGAATCACATTGATTGGATCTATATAGCTTGAGGTATGGCTTAAACACCAGAACATCTTCATTGAAAATCTACACTTAGTCTCTATTGACTTGCTCACCAACATTTAACTTTAAGCACATGCGAACCTACAAATGAAAGGGCTAAATCAGCATTGAATTAAATTGAGACTTTCAACATGAATTTAAACTAAAATTACTAGAATTAAAGTAAATCAACATGCTTTGAACTAATTAACTAAAAACCTAAAAACTATGTAAAATCTACTTAAAAGACAAGGACTTAGCTACATTAACGTCCCAAAATGTCTCTAACTAACTTTATATAATAAAGTTATCAGTACCTTTAAAGAAGAACTGAAAATTTATTTTGTAGGTTGAGCAAGAGCACAAGGAACAATGTTTGAAAGCTCGACCTAAGGAGAGGTAGCCTTGGTATTTTGACAGTGGCTTCTTAAGGCACCTGACTAGGGATGAAAAACTATTGCAAAGCTTGATAGGAAGAAAAATGGTAGTGTTTCATTTGGTGATAACTCCAAATGCATTATTCAAGGAATTAGAGCCATTGGTTACATTTCTCAAACTCAAATCAAGCATGTTTTATTTGTTAAAGGGTTAAAGCACAACTTGTTAAGCATTAGTCAACTTTATGACAAAGGATTTTGAGTTTGCTTTGATTCCCATAGATGTCAAGTGATTGATATTGATACAAACAAAGTAATATTCATTAGCAAAAAAAGTAAGAATATGTATGTGTGATAACTCTATGATAAAAAGTTATTTGGACTTAATTTTGATAATAATTTAGCTTAGTTTTTGTAGTAATGTATAGAAATTAATTAGGTTTTATTTAATTATTTTAAGTTAATTGATCAGGTGTGCCAATTTAATCTTAGATAATTTTGTGCTTAAATTGGTGTTAATATTCCTAAGATATGTTATTATTGATTAAATTGTTGATTTTGTAGGTGTGCAACTACAAGGTTAAAAAGTTGTCAAGTTTAATGTTCATGAGATGCAAACTTCCACTACACATGTTTGAGTATTTCGACCATAACTTTCTCTATAGAACTCCAAATGAGGTGATTCTTGGACCACCCAGTTTGACATGGAAGGTGGTAAGAAGCCTTGTTGAATTTGTAGCATTGCAGTAGTCTAAGCAAGGCCGCAGCACCTCGACTCAAAAATCATGTTTTTTCGGCTATTTAAATGGTCAAGGCTGTAGCCTTGGTGAAGATTAGCTTCGACATACCTAGTCTGGTGAAAAATTCCTTGTTAGATCAGACTTCTTTCTTGACGCAAACTTGCACCCTATTTATGCAACCTTTTAGAGGACTTTTGAGGAAATGAAACACAAGATTTAGAGCTCAGATTCAAGAACATTGGGGACAAGTTCACTTTAAGTTTAGGGGGAACTTTTTATGCTTGCTTTCATTATATTGCATTTATATTTTAAACTTGTCAATTTGCATGTTAGGATAGAAGTGTGTTGAAACTTGAAGGTTGAGTGATGCACCATGAAATTGATTTACCTATCTAATAATCAAACCTAGTTGTGTTGTTATTCTTGTCACTTTTAATAAAATGTGAATATAGTTGAAGTAGTATGTTGTACTCAAATGTGTAGCATTATTGTTGTCACAACCCAATTTCGGGCCATGACTTATGCAAGGGCTCAATAAGCATAGCCCACTAGGTGCTAGCAAGCCCTCTTATATACACTTGTACATTAGCCCATTTATCATCCATATTTCCTTTTAAGATCTGTAACTCATAATGTTCAAATAATAACTTCATTGAAATCAATTCATAGAATCCAAGCTTATTCTCATAATGGTATTCACCAAGCATAACATACATAAATAGTTTACAATACGATTCTTAGCAAATTACATCTAGTTTACATGTACACATTCAAAGACTCTGACCGTCAGCGGAGTGACTCTGGGTGTGGGTGCTAACACTTAGTATCATGGCAAACCTACCGAACAATGGATAGGGAGGATCACCTCGTCCTAGGATCTAGTCACCTTTTACTCAGAAACTTAAAACATGAAGTTTAAAAACGTGAGTATAAACCCAGTGAGTGAACATAGGAAGGGAACAAGCATCAATATGGGAAGTTTTAGAAAACATGATGCACTTAGGTTGAAAACAATGCAATTTAGCTTAATTTCTTGTCACAACAAAAATCCATTTTTGCTGTAGTGAAAATAAATTGGAAAGCATTTCTCAAGTTTTAACATTCAATAATCAATGCAACCACAATATAATTTCCTTAACCGCTATATATATATAATATATATAAACATACATATGACCACTGACCTTACCCCAACTCTCTCTCTCAACTTATGTGTACTCCCACACCGCACATAACTGGGTCATCATCAGCTCATGTGCACTTCTACACCGCACATGGCTAGGTCATCATCAGCTCATGCGCACTCCTACACCGCACATAGCTGGGTCATGATCAGCTCATGTGCACTCCTACATCGCGAATAGCTGGGTCATAATTATCACACAATAGTATCATTCCATGCATAACATACATATCAACATAATGTGAGAACACATGAATTCATCACATTCATATTTCGTAACATAAAAACGTTTCATCAAGGGCTTGTTCCCATGCAACCTTTAAAGAAAAATCAACAAATATTTCAAGTAGCTCAATCAAGCATATAAATAACTTATTCCAAAACATTTTAATGCAACTTCACTCACTAGTCCTCATTGATTCTTAAATAAACTCTAACTCCCACTAATAGTCCGAATGGAGATATGGGGTCTTGTTGAAACCTATCACACATAATAGCATCACAAATCAACTCAATTCCCATAACCATAATTCTAAAAGCTATCTCCTAAATCATGTTCTACTAGTTATTCTTAGCTAGCTTCTAACTACCATTAAGTGGCTATCTATTTTCACTATTCTAGTCACACTAAAATGAATAAACCACCTCAACTACAAAACACTCACAAATCTAACCATTAGCCATTCTCGACAACTTAAAAATCAACTCAATTCCATTACTCACTTGGGCAGCTTTGTAATTGAATTCCTTTTGAAAAGCTTTTAAACTATTGTGAAAAATCTTTCTTTCTCTCTCTAAAACATCCAACTAGTGAGAGAGTATTAAGGAAAGGCTTTTGAGAGTTTTAACGTGAAAGAGTAAAAAAACACAAAGGACTTAGTACAAAGGTGCTCAAAAATATGAAAATTGCGGTTAACTTGAGAAAATTTATGGAGCTTTCAAAGCAAACTTACATGGAAGGTGAGAAAACGTGTGAAGGGGAGAAGAAGAAGAAAAAGTTGCTGAAAACTTAGATATTTATGCCTAATGTTTATCCAATTTCTCACGAAATTACCCAAATGCCCTTTCCAAGGTCACCCTTTACCTCTGTACAATCTTTTTACTTCTTTAGCACTGAGACAAAGTCCATAATAGTCTAGAAATACTTGGGTTCATGAAAACATAAAAATTTCTACTCGAGATGCAAAAAGATCATTTTGCCCCTACTATGAAAATTATTAGTATTTCTATCTTCTTCATTTATTTTACCATCATTCCTTTATTCCTTAGGTCTATTTAGACCTAAATAACATTTGAGAGCTACTTTCAGGAGCTCACCATGAGAAATGACGAAATTGCCCTAGTCCGTGTTACCGCATCTACTCTTAGTTACGTGTCTATAGAGGTCGAGGTTTCATAGGTTCACTTCCAAATCACCTTTTTAACTCTGTAATTAACCTTAATTGGAATTTGTAAGCTTTATTAGCCACCATATCAAAGTACGGGGTACTACAATTATGGGATGAAAATTCGACAATTGAGCTTTTTATCTTTTATATTGAGTTATTGCAAACATTTAAAGAATGATTATGTGAATGCAAATTGTTAGACTATGTTTGAAATTTTAGAATTTGTTTGATCCATCTCAAGGCGAAATCATAGGATACACTTAGTTAGGGAAATGACTCAGGCAATCTTTGGATCAATTGAGCCTTCCAAACCAACCCAATTAAATTTTATCCCTAGTATACCCCTTTTAAACTAACAATTTTTCTCTTTTCGCTTTGGCATCCATATAAGCAGTCTAGCTTGTAAATAATTTTCCAATTACCCTCACTTCTAAGTATGTACATTGTTTTAAGAAATATATATTGAATTATTTAATGAAAAGATAGAAAAATGAAGTGGAGAAAAAATCAAAATTCAATGTAAAGCATTCATCCCGCTATCATTGAAAGAAACAACTTTGGGGGTGTTGATTTGAGAAAAAAACAAGAATAAATGCTTGATGAATGAAAATTGAAAAGGGAGAAAAAACTGTACTTGGTGAAGGAAGATAAGGCTATATATGTCCTAGAATATTTATATGCTTAGGATGATTTGAGCTTTATTATATCCTATATCCTACCTTTACCCTAGCCATATATTACAAGTTGAATAAAGTCCTAAAGATGCATAGTTAAGTGTTAGCCTACATTAGTTGAAAGATAGGTGAAAAGAAAACTTATGAAATTCTACGCTAGTTTGAAGTTTGTTTGAGCATAAACTTATCCAAAGTGCATGATATTCATTGTAAAAGATTCCACACACACACGAAAAATTCATTCGAAAAATGACCTTGTATTAGGATGAAATGTAAACTTAAACAATATTTATGTCTTGCTATGAGTTGAGAAAAGAAGAAAACTTATGAGGAAATAAAAGGTGATTTATGGATTGGTGCAATCTACTAGTTTCATGTTTTCAACTATGCCATCTCAGTTTTAATTTTAATTGTGCTCAAGGACTAGCAAAATATCAAGTTTGGGGGTGTGATAACTCTATTATATAGAGTTATTTAGCCACATTTTGGATGATAAAATAGCTAAGTGATTATGTTTTAAGTCAATTTTAGATACTTTTTATGTTTTTAATTAATTAGATTGAAACCATGTTAACTTAGTTTAATTCAAGTAATCTAGTTCATTTTCATGTTGAAAGTCCTATTTTAAGCCAATACTGATTTAGTCCTTGTGTTTGTAGGTTTTCAAATGCATAAAGTTAAATAGTGATGAACTATGCAATGGAGACTAAGTGCAGATTTTCAATGAACATGTTGTGATAATTTAGATAAAGCTCAAGCTACAGAGATTCAATCAATGTGATTCATGGACCATTAGAAAGTTCAAAGGCATACCTATAACTTTCATGTTTACCACTCTACCCATATCAGCCTTGAGGTAGTAGAAAATTGTGTTGGAAAAAGAGGCATTGTAGTAGTTCTGCACCAAGGCACCGTAGAGCAGCTCCGCAGCCTTTGCAAGACTCATGGCCACAACGCCCAAGGGAGTAGCAATGCTTGTTGGCTCCATTAGTTTTTGATGATAATAAACATTCCCATTCATTTGTGTCTAATATTTCTACATGAGTGTGTAGGACAAGAATTGTATGCCAATGATAAATAAATTATTCCAAGGGACATATCAAAAGTATATGTATAAGAAGCCACAATTAATCAACAAAACAGAGGCTCCTTAGATGAATAATAAAGGGTTAGTCAACTAAAATTCAAGTAAGAAGTTGGCGGGCTCAAGAGTTTGGGAAACAAAGAAGACTTAGTCGACCAAGAAGGAGGTTAGTCAACTAAAAGTCTACTACCAGAAATTTGGACTTCAAGACAGAACCAACTTAATCGACTAAGAAAGAAGTTAGTTGACTAAGTACTCACTATCATAAGCAAAGAATAGAAGACAAAAGCAACTTAGTCGACTAAGATATCTGTTAGTCGACTAAGAGCATTCTGCCAAAAAATTTGAATTGTGCACTGGAAAACAGATTAACCGCCAAAATTGCAACAAAACTGTTTCCAACTGTCAAAAGCCGCCTAACACCTATTAGAGCTAATTTTCCAAGTATTTAAGAGGCTTCCACTGGCTAGAAATGTAATTAAGGCTTCCAAGAACAAAAAAGTGCTCAAAAACTAGAAAATACTTTCTGCTCATTTTACTGTACTCAACTCTTATCATTGTAATTGTGATCAGCACTTCACTTTGTACCACATAAATCAACCTTGTGATCATAGGTATACTCTTATCACTTCTATCCTTGTATTCTTAGAGTGACGAGTCACTCTAAAGGATTGATTCAAGCTAGGACTGTGTCACGACCCAATTTCTCGGGCCATGACCGGCGCATGAGCTCAATGAGCATAGCTCACTAAGCCCAAGCAAGCCTATCCATTTACCTTTGCTTAACAAATTTATCATATCATGCATACACACACAC
>NC_030854.1:19761627-19828480 GCF_000208745.1 Theobroma cacao | reverse complement strand
TTTTGTCCCTAATCAAACAATTTTCCTGATGGACTTCAAATTGGACTTTGAACTCCGAATCACTATTCTAAGTCGTTCTGTGGGTTTCAAAATTTTCAATTTCCTCTTAGAATTTCTATTTGAACTAGTTCAAGGCTCGATTTAACTTAGTTGTACCACTCGGTACAATACCGTGTTTTAATCGAGTTTGACAGGGTCTCACAGACTGGTTGATTGAGTATAGGTTCTAACTTAGCCTTGAAAAGTTAGGTGTTGGGTTTTAGGTAAAAGCCATTGTAAAGATTGATGAAAGCTTGTGAATTTCACCTGTTATAGTGGATTGATTTAGAAACTCCTTGGTTGAATAATCAAGGTAGTGGATGTAGGTCTTGGACCGAACCACTCTAAATTCTGCTTTGTTGTCTACTCTATTTTGTTCTTATTTTCATTCTTTCTTTTCACTTGCATTTGTTCCCACTTAGAGCCAATTTTTTGAAAGAGCCAAATTATGCTATTCACCCCCCTCTAACACAGTTATTTTGGACCAACAAGTGATATCAGATCCTAACCCCTGTTATTAAGGTCCAATACCCTTGGGAAGATCCAAATGGCTTTTAAAAAATCTATAGTTGCTGAAGAACAATCAACAAACAAACCACCTCTGTTTGATGGCTCAAATTACCGTTATTGGAGTACTAGGATGTCAATATATATTAGAGCAATGGATTATGAGATGCGGGATGTCATAACTGATGGACCATTCATTCCTTCAACTTTAAATGTAGTGACCAACGAGATAATCCCTAAGCCAAGGTCTGAATGAACCGAGGCTAAAACCAAAAAGGTCCAAACCAATTTTAAGGCAATCAATACACTGCATTCTACTCTAACTCCCACCGAATTCAACAAAGTATCAATCTATACCATAGCAAAACAGGTGTGGGATAAACTTAAGATTATCCATGAAAGGACTTCTTAAGTCAAGAAGTCCAAGATAACCTTCTAGACCCACAATTATGAAATGTTTAAGATGGAGCCTGGTGAACATGTCACCAATATGTTAGATAGATTCACAAACATCACAAACAAACTTAGTCAACTAGGCAAACCAATCCCCGAGCATGAAATTGTTAAAAGAATTCTTAAAAGCCTACCCAAGAATTAGAAGCCTAAGATGACAACCATTCGAGAAGCGAAGGACTTAAATGTTATAACTTTGAATGAAATTTGGGTTTTCTCCTTACTCATGAGCTAGAACTTAAAAAAGAGGAAGAAGAAGATAGAAGGGAAGCAAAAGAAAAGAAGAAGAGCATCGCCCTAAAAGCCAACATTCTTGAAGAAAAACTGGACGAACTATCCTATGATAATGATGAAGAATTGACATTGGTTGCAAGGAGATTTAGAAAGCTTATGGGCCGAAGAAACCAAAGATTGGCTAAAAAAAGGTTTAGAAGATATCAAGGTTCTTCATGGAGAACCAAAAATAAAAATGAATCTAACAAAAAAGAAGAGCTTACATGCTTTGAATGCAAGAAGCTTGGACATTTCATGTCCGAATGCCTCTTGCTGAAAGAAGAAACTCTAAAGAAAAACAAGAAATCAAAGAAGGCAATGGTGGCAACTACTTGGTCAGATAGTGATACTTCAAGTTTTGAAGCTGAGGAAGAAAAAGCTGAAGAAAGAGCAAACCTGTGTTTGATGGCATTGGATGATGAATCCAAGGTATCCTCATCCCCTTGCAATATTTCTGTTGATGAACTTCAAGATGAATATGAATGTTTATATGATGAATTTGAGAAACTTATTTTGAAATACAAGACTTTAAAGAAAAAGTTTGCATCTCTAGAATCAGATTTGGAAAAGAATAAACTTGACTTTGATTCTATTTTTGAACAAAGAAATTTTCTACAAATTGAATTGGAGCATTCAAAAACAGATTTTGAAACTCTAAAATTGGAATTGGAAAGCAAAACTAAAGCCTTACAAAAGGTAAGTGAAGAAAATGCTGCACTCAAATTAGTCATGTATTGTTGGTTAAAGGCTTGAAACATAATTTATTGAGTCTTAACCAATTGTGTGATAAAAGTTTTAATGTATGTTTTGACTAAACTAAATGTGAAGTTATTAATATAAGCACTAACAAAGTCTCACTTATAGGAAAAAGAATAAAGAATATGTATGTTGTATTTCTTGAGAATCTTGAAATGGATTATGAAACATGTCTTGTAGCAAAAGTTGAAACTGATGGTCGGCTATGGCATAGGAGACTTGGACATGTAAGCATGCATACTATGTCAAAATTAATTAAGAAAAATCTGGTTATAGGATTGCCTAAGCTTAAACTTGAGGATGATCAAATTTGTGATGCATGTCAATTAGGTAAACAAACTAGAACATATTTTAAAACCAAGAAAGTTGTCACCACATCTAGACCTCTTGAATTGTTACACATTGATCTATTTAGTCCAATAAGTACAACTAGTCTAAGAGGAAAATCTTATGGCATTGTAATAGTTGATGACTACTCTAGGTACACTTGTGTCTATTTTCTTGCTCATAAGAATGATGCTCTACCAGCATTCATAAGTCATTGTAGGAAGGTTGAAAATGAAAAAGGACTAGCTATAGTTAGTATTAGGAGTGATCATGGAGGTGAGTTTGAAGCAGATAAATTTGAGAATTTTTGTAATGAAAAGGGGTTGGATCATAATTGTTATGCACCTAAACAACCCAGCAAAATGGAGTTGTAGAGAGGAAAAATCAAACCTTAAAAGAAATGGCTCGAACTATGCTATGTGAGAATAATCAACCTAAGTACTTTTGGGCAGAAGCTGTTAATACAGTAGCATATATCCTTAACAAAGTGTCTATAAGAGCCATGATATCAAAGACCCCATAAATCTCGCACCTTAGGAGCTTTGGCTACAAATGCTTTATGTTGAATAATGGAAAATAGCCTTTAGGAAAGTTTGATGCAAAGAGTAATGAGGCAATATTTTTAGGATATGCATTAAACTCAAAGGCTTATAGAGTCTTTAACAATTGAAGAATCCATCCATGTAGTTTTTGATGAATCTAATACTTTACAAAAGGAAATTTCTGATGATGAAAATGATACGGATGTCCTTGAAAGACAAATGGAAAAGATGAGTTTAGATGATAAGAAATAATTTGACATGTAATCATAATGACATCATCAACCATTATATACATACATATAATTTGACAAGTGAATCTCAACATTTCACAACAAATAGTCATATACACGTAATTAGAACTTGACTGTTAGCGGAGTAACTCTGAATGGGAGATATGACTACTGAATGTCAAAGTACCTGCCCAAAAGATGAGAGTATGCGGACACCTCAATCTACGTCTCAACCACCCCTGAATCTGAAAACATGAAGTTGAAAACATGAGTATAAACTTAGTGAGTGAACATAGGAAGGGAACAAGAAATTACAAGGAATGATTTAGAAATCATGATGCACTTAAGTTCGAAAACAATGCAACCTAGTTCAAGTTCTTATTAAAATCCTTCCATCAACCCCGGGTTATTAAATCATTTCATAATGAAGGAACCATATTTAGCAGGAAATCAGAAAGAGAGGAAATTTTCAGCAATCATCCAAGCAAGGCAGTATAAACAGAATTTCTTGTTGCAATAAAATCAATTCACATGTAAATGGGAAATTTTCAAGATTTATCATGCCATATAATCACATATTATAATCATAATCTTTCTATTGCATATACATATGCTTAAGCATATATCAATTAATATACCACCACACCTCATCTAGCTCATGTACATCATCACCAGCATGTGCACTGCCCACTCCGCACATGCACGGTTGTAATTATCATGACAGCATCATTACCGGCATGTGCACTGCCCACTTCGCACATGCACGGTTATAATTATCACTACATCACCATTACCGGCATGTGCACTACCCACTCTATACATGCACGATTGTAATTATCATGACAGCATCATTACCAGCATGTGCACTGCCCACTCCGCACATGCACGGTTGTATTATCACGACAGCATCATTACCGGCATGTGCATTGCCCACTCCACACATGCACGGTTGCATTTGTCACACAATGGTACCATTTATGACATAGTATATATATATATATATATATCATTATACAGAAACATATGAATTCATCACACTATCCATTTCATAACATAAAAACATTTCATAAGGGCTTGTTCCCATGCAAGTTTTTGAAGAAAAACCAATAAAACATTTTAGAGGATTCAATCAAACATAAACGTGTATATCCCAAGACATTTTAATGCAAGTTCACTCAGTTGGCAACAATGAGATTTTAAGTCGCTATTTGTTTAGAGGTGTCTCTAACTATTTTCACTAGCCGGTCGCTCGTTATTTACTCCGGCATGCCATCACAGTTCTCTAACTTTATCCTTGCACCTCTTAGCAATAATACGGACTCAATATATTTAATTACATACGTATACGGGCAGCACTTTAATCAATTAATCCTTACTAAAATTTATATTTTCATCCTATCATGAAACCATCTTCAATTAACTCACATCTTAATACATTTTTACCAAAATTACTTACATCCATTGCTTACGAAATTTCTTAGATTATATCACCGGCAACTTATTTATGATGTCACGTGCCTACTTCAACCTTTCTAAATAATTTTCGCCCAAATCCATCTTATATTTCCACACATAATCCAGATATATGGCAGCAATAATTATTCTCCTTTCACTCGATTATTTCCTAGTTTACACGCATCGTTATCTATCTAACTTTCAATACTTTGTTTCTCAATCCTCCATCCACAATATTCCTTTTTTATTTCTTTCAAACAACATGCCATACAATCTTAACAATTTTCAACTAGCTTAGGCAAATAAATCCTTTCAACAACCATAATTCCTCACAATATTCAACGAACCGTAGGCTTTAAACATAGTGTTAAGCTTACCGTTTTCCTTTTCCACTTTTAGTCCTTCATGTACCCATGGGTTTATTGGCTTACATGTTACCAATTTTTCTCCAACCAAGCCAATCTTTGCTGCCACAAGACATTTACCTAAGTCACTAACTCAATTTCAAAGACTATTCAAGCCAAAAACAAGAATTCTTACCGTTCCTTGCTTGAATCACCAAAACCAAGCTTTTTCTTCCTTTTTCTCTTTTTCTTTCTTCTCTTCCCAGGGTTTAGATGTTCTGGAAATTGGGGTTAAAGGCTGTAAATTTAGTGCTTAAGAAGTTTGGAGAAGAAAGGAAAAGAAAACATGGAAAGGAAAGTGAAGAAAACTTGATTTCATGGTGGATAAAGAGAAAATGGCATGGAAGCTTCAAGAATGGCATGGAGTATGGAGGAGAAGAGGAAAAAATCTTGCTGCAGGAGATAAGAACGGTTTTGGGTTGAAAAAAATCAGAGTCAAAGCTTTCTTTGGAAGCTTTGACCAAGCTTCACATAAAATTACCATTTTGCCCTTTTTGTTTCTTTCCATTTTAATTTAGTCCTCCCAACACTCATTTAACTCCAACTTCCTTCTATTATCTTCTTCTACACATGTACAAACAAAGTATGAAGTTTGTACTCCAACGCGATGTCCCTGTAATATTTAAAATATTTATTTACCTATGCTATCTTTACTTAATAAAGACATGCGGCCCCATTAACGTCATTTTTTCTCCAAAATTTTCTTATGCTTTTTCTCCCCCACTTAGATTGACCATATACTCCTTCTTCATGGAAAATTTTTGACACAGAATAAAATATTAATATTTTAATATAATTTTATTAATAATATATTATTTTATTCCAAAAATTTCCTCTTGTCTCCTCTTGTCTCCTTGGTATCCAAAATACCTTATTATGCCTCAATTCACTTTCGAATCACTTTTTATCTCATAAATTTTTCTCTGATAAAATGTTATTATTTTATTATTATTTTCTCGAATGCGGAATATTTTATCCCAACTGTTCCTTTCATCTTTCATCTTTTTTAAACATTATAATTAACCTCAATTGGCATCCAATAAGCTTTATTAATCACCACATCAAGTACGGGGTATTTCAAGAACCCTTACCCTTAGAAACCCTGCAAAGGACTGAAAATCAACATCATGATCTTCCAAAGAGCTGGAGGTGCATCAAGGATCATTCACAAGAGCAAATCATAGGTGACATTTCTCATGGAGTTAAAACTAGAAGAGCAACTAGAGAGACATGTAAGCTTTTAGCTTTTATCTCTCAAATTGAGCCTAAAAACTTTGAAGAGGCAAAAAAAAAAGAAAAGCTGGATAATAACCACGGAAGAGGAACTTGATCAGTTCAAAAGAAACCATGTGTGGACATTAGTTTCTGGGCCTTTAAACCACCCTATTGTCGGCACAAAATGGGTGTTTAGGAATAAGGTAGATGAGCAAGGAAATGTAGTTAGAAATAAAGCTAGGTTGGTAGCACAAGGATACAACCAAGAGGAAGGAATTGACTATGATGAAACCTTTGCACCGGTTGCTAGGATAGAAGCCATAAGGTTGTTGCTTGCTTTTGCATGCTTTATGAATTTTAAATTGTTCCAAATGGATGTAAGAAGTACATTTTTAAATGGCTTCATTCAAGAGGAAGTATATGTTGAACAACCTCCTGGATTTGAAGACTTTGAAAAACCAGATCATGTTTCAAACTACATGAAGCCTTGTATAGATTGAAACAAGCTCCTAGAGCTTGGTATGAGAGGCTTTCAAAACTTTTGGTTGAGAAAGGTTATGTCAGACGTAATATTGATACAACATTGTTCATTAAAAGATACTTAAACGATTTAATTGTTGTTCAAATCTACGTGGATGATACTATTTTTGGTGCAACTAATGAAGCTTTATGCAAGAAATTTGCTGAAGAAATGAAAGGTGAATTTAAGATAAGCATGATGGGAGAGCCAAAATTCATTCTTAGGCTTCAAATCAAACAAAGTGAGAAAGAATCTTCATCAACCAAGAAAGATATATTCAAGACATGCTAAGAAGGTTTGATATGCTGAAGTTGAAATCAATTTTCACACTAATGAGTCCATCCACCAGACTTGATGTAGATGAAAAAGAAAAGGATGTTGATTAAAAGATCTATAGAGGTATGATCGGATCACTACTCTATTTAACAACTAGCAAGCTTGATATCCAATTTAGTGCATGTCTGTGTGCCCGTTTTCAATCTCAACCCAAGGAATCACACCTGACTGTTGTTAAAAGAATTTTTAGATACCTCATAGACACACAAACTTTAGGCATGTGGTATCCTAGGGAATTACCTTTACTCTAGTTGGATATTCAGATGCAGATTTTATTGGCAGCAAAACAGATAGAAAGAGCACTAGTGAAACTTGCCAGTTTTTATGTAGTATGCTTATGTCATGGTCAAGCAAAAAGCAGAATTCAGTTGCTCTCTCTACAGCTGAAGCCGAATATGTATCTCTAAGTAGCTGTTGTGCTCAAATCTTATGGATTAAATAATAATTAAAAGACTATGGAATATCAATGCATAACATACCAATATATTGTGACAATACAAGTGCAATCAACATTTCAAAAAATTCTATACAGCATTCTAGGACTAAGCATATTGAGATTAAACATCACTTTGTTAGAGGTCATGTAGTGAAAGGTGACATTAAAATTGAGTTTGTAAATACTTTGCATCAATTAGCAAACATCTTCACCAAATCCCCAAATGAGGATAGATTTTATGAGATTAAAAGAAATTTAGGGATGATTAATATGCAGAAGCTGTAGAAAACTTTTAGTTTTTACACATAAAACAGAAGGAACTTAATCGATTAAAAGAATCTTAATCAACTAAGAGTGTTCTGTCACTTTAAAATAATAAGACTCAGTCAGTTAGAGGAGAATGAATAAAATAGTAAAAAGGAATAGTATACCAGGTGAAGAAAATGGGCAAAAAATACCGCCCAACTGAAAAATAAAAATGAGAAGCAAGATTCAAATTTTGAACAGGAGAAAAATTGACAATATTTAAGGGGGAGACAAATAGTTTTTAAGAAAATTAAACTACCCTTAACTCCTCTTCTCTACATTTTTCGTCTTTTGAAACTGACTCACCTAAAACTGAAACCCTTTCCTCTCAAACTCCTAAAACCCTGAGTCAAAAATCTCACAAACCAAATGGAAAAATTGAGACAATCTAAAGAAACTCTAGAAAAGAAAAAAGGGAAGCGACCATTAGAGGAAAGTTCACAAGCTAAAATCCAAAAGAAGAAGAAGAAGAAGATTATGTCCGGTTCTAGTATCAAACAATCTGAAAAAACTCAGATAGAGAAAGAATACAAAGTTGAGAAAAAAAAAAAAGAAAAATTCGTCAAGAAAGGTAAGACTTCATCCTCAAAATTTAGAAATAAATTTCATGAGGATAGGTTCAAAAAGATAAAAAATGCCCCTATTACTTGTGGGAAATTTATTGATTGGAGTAGTTTTGAGGAGTCATCTGAATTTCAAGTAGTTCTGTCAGATTATTTTTAAGATATGAAACTAAAGGATTTTAGCACCTTTAAGAATCGAACCTATAATGCTAGTTTGGTGAAAGAATTTTATGCCAACATAGCAATAGATAAGTATGAACTTGAGGATTCCGATGATTATATTGATGGTTTGAATGTCTATTTAAATGGAAAAGAATTTGTGATAACTGCTGCTGATTTAACAAATTTGCTTAAAATTGAAAATGAAGATGGTGACTATGAGATGCCTGAAAACTATGATCCCACTTCTTTGTGGGAGATCATTACAGGGACGAAAGAAAAATATTCATCCAAAAGTAATGCCGATCTAATTACAAGTCCTCAAATCAAAATTTTGCAATACTTTATTGCAAAAGCATTCATGGCAGAAGTGGCAGTTTTAGCTACATTAGCCTTCAAGACTTATGGCTAACGGAGCATGCCTTTAGTCGCACTCCACTCAATCTAGGCAAATTTCTGATTGAAAGGATGAAAGGAGCCTGTCGATGAGACAAAATAAATTTGCCTTATGAAAATGTCATTACTTCCCTGGTTCAAAAAAAGGGAATATGGAGCTCAAGGTATCAAATGGATTTAGTGAAAAGTAGGGACCAAGCTATTTACCTTGGGAGTTTGCCTAAAATGGGGTATAAGTTTGATGGAGAGAAATATGTTAAAACCACCAAGGCCACTTTTGGAAAAGAGTCTTCTCTCCTTGCTCAACCAAAAATAGCTCCCTCACAGTTCTTTAATGAAATACTTTTCAACCTGCTCATGAAAATTGATGGAAAGCTAACTGACCAAGGAGTAAGAATGCAAAAAATTACAGACAAATTGGCAGAGCTCGAAAATGCATTGAAGGAAAAAGGAAAAATGCCTTCTAAACTTGCAACTGCATACATCTCTACCACTCCAAGCTCTACACCAGTAGGACAAGATGCTGAAGGCTCTGCCTTCCAAGCCGAGGGTCATGAACCTGAAGTAGATCAACTAAGGAAAACCCCTCACTTGAACTACAAAAGGAAGTTGAATCAGAACAAAGAACTGAGGTACTTAGCTCACTGGATAAAAATCCTCCATCCCTTCTTGAACCTCAGAAAGAGTAGCCTTTTCCTTCTCAATTTAAGGAAGTATCCATCATGGACATTTTCCATCAGATGGTCAGGGAAAAGCAAGCAAAAAAGGAAGCAACTAAAGCACAAGCACAGAAGTCTGCATCCACTAAGCCAGCTCCCATAGCAGAAAAGCAATCGGGTAAAGGAAGAGAAAATGTTGTTGATGCTTCACAAGCTAAGTATAAACCATCTAGTAAAAGCATAAAGACAATGGCAACCAAGACCAAATTCCTCAAGAGATGCAAATCCTCCAGAATAGTTGAAAAAGCTAGACCATCAGCCATATCTTCTCCTCAAGACCCCCTTGAAATTCCTAATAAATCATCCCCTGAACCCTTACCACAGAAATCACCTACAGAACCATCTCCTGAACCCCTTAATGTACGATATTTTACTAATGAATCCTTTCCCTCATCCTCTTCAGAAAATGATTAATCATCCTTAAGATTTGATGATGACAAAAAAAGGGAGAATTAGGGTACAATTAATGTACAGAGTCTAGGGGAAAACTAGGGGTAATTAGGGGTGATTTAGGAATATTGACTGTTTTTTTATTTTCCTGTTGCTGCTTTTATTTTTCTGCTATTTTTGCTTTGAAAGTTGAACAATTAAATTTGACTTTGCT
This sequence comes from Theobroma cacao, assembly GCF_000208745.1. Lineage (NCBI taxonomy): Eukaryota > Viridiplantae > Streptophyta > Magnoliopsida > Malvales > Malvaceae > Theobroma > Theobroma cacao. The sequence goes on along the minus strand of NC_030854.1, from coordinate 19,818,240 downwards.
GATAGATGTGTTTTAATGCTGATAGACATTGCTGTTTATGTTCTTGGATGCCAACAAGTTGATGATTGAATATTTAAATTTCTTATTGAAGTTTCTGCCATTGAGTTTCTGCTATTGCTTTGGTGCTAATATTGCGTTGTCATACTGATGATTGATTTTTAATATGTTAATTTGAATGGAAAATGGCTACGGATTTATATGGATGATAATTATACTATATTTGTTGGATGATAAATGGCATAGATAAAATCTGGTAACAATATGCTGATGACAGATGCTGCTGATATATTGATGATAATCTATCAACAATCACCTATTGTTGATTACTCTATATGTCAGCATAAATATATTCTGAATGTATAATGTCATTGTCCACACTAAGGGGGAGCACACACTTAGAGAAAGAAATCCTCATTTTTTGTGCAGAACTAAAAAGATTAAATGGACACTGTACTGTTAATCAAGGAATGTTTTGTGATCATCAAAAAAGGGGAGATTCTTGGCTCTATTAGTTTTTGATAATAAGAAAACATTCCCATTCATTTGTGCTTAATATTTCTACTTGAATGTGCAGGACAAGAATTGTATGCCAATGATAAATAAATTATTCCAAGGGACATATCAAAAGTATATGTATAAACACAATTAATCAACAAAACAGAAGCTCCTTAGTTAAATAATAAAGGGTTGGTAAGCTAAAATTCAAGTAAAAAGTTGGCAGGCTCAAGAGTTTGGAAAACAGAGAAGACTTAGTCAACCAAGAAGGAGGTTAGTCGACTAAGAGTATACTACCAGAAATCTAAACTTCAAGACAGAACCAATTTAATCGACTAAGAAGGAAGTTAATCGACTAAGTGCTCACTGCCTAAAGAAGAGAACAGAAGACAAAAGCAACTTAGTTGACTAAGATATCAGTTTGTCGACTAAGAGCATTCTGCTAGAAAATTTGAATTATGCACTAGAAGATAGATTAACTGCCAGAACTGCAACAAAACTATTTCCAACGGTCAAAAACTGCCTAACAACTATCAGAGTTGATTTTCCAAGTATTTAAGAGGCTTCCAACAGCTAGAAATGTAATTAAGGCTTCCAAAAACAAAAAAGAGCTCAAAAACCAAAAAATACTTTCTTCTCATTTTACTGCACTCAACTCCTATCTTTGTAATTGTGATTTGCACTTCATTTTGTACCACTTAGATCAACCTTTTGATCATAGGTACACTCTTATCACTTCTCTCCTTGTATTCTTAGTGTGAGCGAGTCACTCTAAAAGATTAATTCAAGCTAGGATTGCTTGATTGAGTATAGTTCTAACTTAACCTTGAAAAGTTAGGTGTTGGGTTTTAGTTAATCTCGGTAAAAACTATTGTGGAAGGTTTTGGCTAAGACTAGTAAAAGCCATTGTAAAGCTTGGTGAAAGCTTGTGAATTTCACCTTTTATAGTGGATTGATTTGGAAAATCCTTGGTTGAATAATCAAGGTACTGGATGTAGGTCTTGGATTGAACCACTCTAAATTCTGCTGTATTGTCTACTCTGTTTTTGTTTTTATTTTCATTCCTTCTTTTCACTTTCATTTGTTCCCACTTAGAGCCAATTTTTGAAAAAGCCAAATTGTGCTATTCACCCCCTCTAGCACATTCATTTGGGACCAACAATGCTCCCATACAAACACTTGAAAGGCTAGAACCATAGCACCCAAGGAGGAGGGTCGTGGCACTTGTTGAAAGAAAATGAAAAAAGTTTTAAGTTTGGAGCACCAAGGTGCCCATGGAGCAAGGTAATGGTGCTTTAACGTGGATTATGAAAATTTTGCCAATCGAGAATTGAGTTTTTTAGGGTTTTCTAGAGGCTATAAATATATAATTTTCAGCAACTGAATGGGAGGTTCAGAAAGCTAATGAACAACAGTTTTTGAGAGAAAAGGAAAGGGTTTCAGCGAGAGATACAAAAAGAAATCAAAGGAATCGAGGACCAAAAATCAAAAAAAGGCTTTGATATTTCTTTACTCTTCATTTCTTTCTTATTTTTTTGCTATAAAAATGGCCTTTTCTCTTGATTTAATCAAGTCTATTATAAATACAACGATGAACGAAATTTGTTTTGTAGAATTATGGGATATTTCATTATGTAGTTTGAATATTTGACTTTTCCTTGCTTGGTATTAATGGAAATTACATGGTTTATTCAATTTTGCACTTGATGCTTTTCACTACTTGATTACCAGTTGAAATGTCTTGGGTCTCTAAATGAAATTCAACAGAGGGAGTTTAGAATAGACCATAGTTTTGAATAGCCTTTGTTTGATTCAATTCGGAGTTAGGTGATAGTTTTGTGTTTGGGATAGACATATACCTTAATACCTTAGGCAACCAAGTTAAAACATGAACTTAATGAAATTTTTCTAATTAATTGGCATAGACATTTAGGATTAATTTTGAAAAGATATGTGTACATGATCTCAATAGAGACATGTACATAATTTGGATTTTAGGTGACCCATGTATTCCATTAAGTTAAGTTAAGGAAAATGATTTAATTCAGACGATTTTGAAGGACACCATAATCCTAGGTTTTGAGTAAATATTTCTTTTAGTAATAATTTATTCTTCGTTAATTAATTAGTTAATTAATTATTTTATTTTAATTAATCAATTGAAAACAAGTGCTTGGATAATATATATTATGTTATAAATTTGATACTTAGTAAAAATAGGTACAAATCTCTGTGGGAAACAATACTCGACTTGCTTTATATTTCTTGTACGACCACATGCAATTGCATGTATTAATCCAACCAACTCAAATGCTATCAATCATAAGCAAAAAAGAGTATTAAAAATTCAAACTACATGTCGAGTTCAATTGCAATTATAAAAGGGAAAATTAGTTTCTCATAACTACTAAATACATTATCGAAAAAGTTTAACCATCAACACAAAACAAAGAAAGTATAAAAAGAACTAAAGAAGAAAAGAAAACTAAGATTCGTCAAGTCCTCGATCTTCAATCTTCAAGAGGTTTTCTTGATGCATATTCGATCACCTTCCCATGCTACATTAATACACACCTTAAACCAACCCATGATGCATCACAAAATACTGTATAACCCTCTGTGCCTTGCGGTAGGCTTAATACTAGAGCTGTGGTGAGACATGCCTTAAGCTTCTCAAAACTATCCTCACAAGCATCTGACCACTCAAATTTTGTATCTTTACATGTCAACTTGTCAGGGCGGCTATTTTGGAAAAGTCCTTTACAAAACGACGATAATAGCACGCAAAACCCAAAAAGCTTCTAATCTCCGTAACTGATGTTGGCCTTTGCCACTTTTCCACTGCCTCAATTTTCTTTGAGTCGACTTGTACCCCATCCTTGGAAACCACATATCCTAAGAATGCGACACTTTCAAGCCAAAACTCACACTTGGAGAACTTGGCATACAATCAATGTTCTTTCAATGTTTGGAGCACTATCTTAAGATGTTGCTCATGCTTCTCTTGGCTTTTCGAGTAGATAAAGATGCCATCAATAAACACCACCACGAACTTGTCCAAATAGGGCTTGAACACTCGGTTCATCAAATCTATAAAGGTCGTAGGGGCATTAGTAAGCCCAAATGACATCACCAAGAACTCATAGTGCCCATATCTTGTTCGAAATGCAGTCTTGGGTATGTCCTCATTTCGGATCCTCAATTGATGGTACCAAGATCGCAAATCAATCGTAGAGAAACATTGTGACCCTTGTAATTGATCAAATAAATCATCTATTCTTGGAAGGGGGTACTTATTCTTCACCTTTACCTTATTAAGGTGTCAGTAGTCAACACATAATCTAAGTGACCCATCTTTTTTCTTTACAAATAGCATCGATGCTCCCTATGGTGAGACGCTAGGATGGATGAAGCCTTTATCCAACAAATCTTATAATTGATCCTTAAGCTCTTTAAGCTTCGCGGGTGCCATTCTATATGGGGGTATGGATATAGGTCTAGTATCAGGAATCAAATCTATGCAAAATTCAATCTCTCGCTGAGGAGGCAAACCTAGTAGTTCCTCAAGAAATAAATCCATGAATTCATTCATCATTAACACTTGGCTTATATCTCTAACCTTCGCTTGAGTATCTCTCACAACAGCTAAGTAACCTGAACAACCCTATCTTAATAACCTTCTGGTTGCCATGATCGATATCAAATTGGTTGGAGCATTACTCTTATCCCCTTGAATACTAAATGATGGTTCATCGGGAAAATCAAATCTAACCAATTTATGATAACAATCCACACTGGCATGGCAGGGTGATAGCCAATCCATTCCCAAGATCACATCAAAGTCTAAGGTGTCTAACACCACTAGATTCACCAAAGTGTCTTTATCTTTGACTCGAACTACACAAGACTCATATTCCTATTCAGCCACAAATACCTATTTTAAAGGAGTAGACACCACCAATTGTTCTTCTCTCCTAACATGATCCTTACCTCAATGAACTACAAAACACGGAGAAAAAAAAGAATGGGTAGCACCAGGATGAAACAATACTCGAGCTTCCATATTACAAAAAGAAAGGGTACTTGAGACCACTGCATTGGATGTCTGGGCCTCTTGGGGTGTTAAAGCATATACCCTCGCTTGGCCTCTACAAACGGAACTCTGACGTCCAGACCCAGAAGGCTTGCTCTGAGAGGAAGTAACAACACCTCTACCTCTTGATCCATTAGCCTCCCGATCAAATGAGGCGGCAACTGAAAGAGCAGACGAAGTTGGCTGAATGGAGCCGCGAGCGAAACCTTGTGATTGATAAGCCATTGGGCAATCCCTCCTAATATGTCCAAGTTGACCACAGACATAACAAACTCTCGTAGTACGTAAGCATCGTCCACTATGTCGTCTCCCACAAGTATCACAAGGGTAGATAACTTGACTACTCTGTCTAAAAGCTTGCTACCTTCGTCCATTAAAAGTTTGCTACCCTGATCCAACATTAACACTAGTGACGTCACTCCCCTTTTGGGGCAATCGTGAGTCCGTTTGTGAACCCTGACGGCTAGAAGATGAAATACTACTGCTAAAATCTTTACGACCTTAATAACCTTCTGCCTTGGCCCTTTTTGCTCTATCCCTCACAGCTTTATTCTTACTAGTCCTCATCTCAATCTGCTGAGCGCAATCCACTGTTGCAAAGTAGATATTGAAATCTTGGGATACCACAGCCCTAAACAATAGCTCCACTAGCCCATCCACAAACCTCTGAATCTTCATCTCCTTAGTAGAAACTAAATAAGGTGCATACCAAGGCAACTATGTGAATTTTATGTCGTAATCTGACATCGTCATACTCGAGATCTGCACCAAAGCATCAAACTCCCTGACTCTGGCATTACGTACATTGAGTGGTAAAAATCGATCTAAGAAAGTTGTACTAAACTCACTCAAAGTCAACGGTGCTGCATCTATTGGTCTGCCTCTACATAAGGAGCTATACCACTCTTGCGCCACGTCCTCTAATTGAAAGGCAGCTAGCTCGACTGATCTAACATTGAAACATCCCAAGGTATTACAAATTTTCTCTATCTTATCTAAGAAAATCTGGGGTTTCTCCGATGCATCAGACCTTGAAAATAAAGAAGGCTTAAGCTTGAGAAAATCAAGAAGAGAAATCTCTAAATGACCCTTCTCGACCTCAAGATGTTAGCGTTCGGCCTGCCCTTGGGAACTAGGGGATTCTTGTACTGTAGGTCTCCCCTCCACTATCCTCTATTTATCGTCCATACAAGCTGCCATTATCTCTAAAACCGATTAACTCTCTATAGGCCTGTCACCAAGTCCTCGATGGTAATGCCCCCAGTTGGTTGTTTATCCACATCACCCGAAGACTGTCTCTCTTTTTGTCTACCCACAAACGTATCCACCGTCACCAGCCTAGTGGCCCAGCCACGTATGCCTTGCCTCCTAAGGGTGAATGCTTGTGGCCTATTTGTCATCTCATTAGGAGCATCTTGCCCCCCTATCCGTCTTGAGGCGGCTCGTGTCTTAGGTGGCATTCTTACCAAGACAAGAGCAAACACTTGTTATTAAACACATTTTATAATCACACTTAAGGGAAATAGGCGGTTTCTAAGATAGGGAATCTATGCGGTCTTTTGGTTGTGAAATGTGTTACGGTTCACACTTCACAACCAAAGTTTCCACATAAAGACCTGACACTCCGCTGGACTAACAAAAGAAAGTCCTAGGACGTAGACAACCTAGGGCTCTAATACTAACTTTGTCACGACCTGATTTTTGAGCCATGACTGACGCATGGACCCAATGGGCATAGCCCACCAAGCCCAAGCAAGCCTAGTTATATAATCCTGCTCATCATTCCATCAACTATTCTTAAAGTCACCTTTCATACTTTCAATCTCTAAGAACCTAATTAATATGCTATAGAAATCAAAATTGCATTTCACATTAACCCAAATAATGTTAACCGTTACCACTCATAATGGCTTACCAATCAAAATATACATATATGCTCTAAGGCTTGCATTTTAGTTCTTTACATCACATGTACGTATTTACAAACAAAATGACTTTAGGCTTCCAACAAAATGACCAAGGTGAAGGGACGACTACTAAATGCCAACATACCTACCAAAAAGACGAAACTACGTGGACACCTCTACCTAGGTTCCAACTGCCTTCTAATATAAAAACATGAAGTTTGAAACAGTGAGTACAAACTCAATGAGTGAACATAAGAAGGGCACAAGCAATGATAAGGAAAGTTGATAATCATGATGCACTTATTTGAAAACAATGCAGCTTAGTTCAAGTTCTTATTAAATATCCCTCCATTAAACCCCTAGTTATTAAATCATTTAATAATGAAGGAACCATATTCAGCATGAAATTGGAAAGAGAAGAAATTTCCAGCAATCATCCAAGCAAAGCAGTACAAACAGAATATTTCTCGCTGCAATAAAATCAATTTACAAGTACATGGGAAATTTTCAAGATTCATCAAGCCATATAATCACATATTATAATCATGATCCTTCTATTGCATATACGTATACTTAAGCATATATCAATTAGTATACCACCACATCTCATCCAGCTCATGTGCATCCCCCACATCGTGCACATAGCTGGACACCCCATCTCACCTAGCACATGTGCATCCCCCCACATCATGCACATAGCCGGACACCCCATCTCACTCAGCTCATGTGCGTCCCCCCACATCGTGCACATAGCCATAGTCATCGTGTGCATCCCCCCACATCGTGCACAGTTAATGCCATCGTGTACATCCCCCCACATCATGCACAGTTAATGCCATCCTGTACATGCCCCCACATCGTGCACACGGGTAATATCACCATCCATCTCCCTCACCACCCTCATCATCAGTAAGTGCAAACTCACCCCACACATGCACGGTTGCATTTGTCACACAATGGTACCATTTAGGACATAGTATATATATATATTAACATTATACAAAAACATATGAATTTATCACACTATCCATTTCATAACATGAAAACATTTCATAAGGGCTTGCTCTTGTATAAGTTTTCAAGAAAGAACCAAATAAAACATTTAAGGGGATTCAATCAAACATATATGTGTATATATTAAAACCTTTTAATGCAAGTTCACTCACTAGTACTTGTTGAACCTTTAATCAACTCTAACTTCCCTAATGGTCCAAATGGGGCTGAGGGGCCTTGTTGGAACCTATCATGCACAAAAACATTACAGCCAATTCAATTTGCATTAATATCACTCCAAAAGTTGTTTCCCAATTCAAGCTTCAATAGCCCTTCCTTATCTACCTTCTAATTACCATTTGATTGGTCTATTTCGTTTCTCTACTTTAGTAACACTAGAAATAGATAAACAATTTTTGCAAATAACACAACTCAAAACTCTAATTATTACCATCATCAATAACTTAAAACCAATCATAATTCATGACTCACCTTGGTGGATGGTAATGAAATTTCTTCCCAAGAGTCCTCAAGCTATCATGAAACCTCTCTTTCTCTCTCTACAAAGTTCAACTGGTGAGAGAAAGTATTGAAGAAAGACTTTTAAGGGTTTGTTTAAGGTGAAGGAGTAAGAGAGTATGAAAAACCCTACAACAAGAGGTGTAAAGCACGAAAATTGAAGTTAGTTTGAGAAAGTGATGGAAGTTTGAGAGAAACTTTCATGGAAAAAGAGAAAAACGTGAGATGAGAAGAGGAAGAAGAAAAAGTTACTGGAAAAATGTGGAAGCTGTTGGAAAAGATGGGATCTTTATAGTTAAAACTTATCTAATTTCTCATACAATTACAATAATGCCTTTAACAAGGCCACTTGTCTTCTTTTTTTCCTTGTGCAATCTTTTTACTCTTTTGACATTGAAAAAAGGTATAAAATCCTTTGAAAAATGTCCCTTAAGTAGCCCCCAAAAGTCCTAGCTTTAAAAATCCCTTAAACTTGTTATTTATGGAAATTATGGTGAGGGCCGCAGCTCTCAATTTCTAGCACCATGGTGCTCAAATGTTCTGTCCAAATATGTTCTTCTAGCATAGTACTTTCACTTCGACAAGGATTTTGACCATTGTTTAGTCAAAATTGGGCAAAGTGGTAAACATAAAAGTTGTATCCCTGCCTCTTAGCTTTCTAATGGTCTAACAATAATGTTATTTGGACTTCTGTAGTGGGAGATATGCTTGAAATACGAAAACATATGCAAATAGAGCAACAGCCCACTATGCACCTTTCTTCACCAATTGAAATTATTTTTTTATCCTACTCCTATAACGACATAAAATAATTATAAGTAACATAAAACTAGCATCATTAGCTCAAATTAAACCTTTAAACATAAGTTCTATCTTGAGTTACGCGTTTATGAAGGTCGAGGTTTCACAGTCTAGGTCTTACATACCATGGGTTCCAAGATAATGCCACTTTATGGCTCACCACAAATCACACAAACACAAATTTCCTTTATTAGATAACTAATTAGGCTAGGCATCCTCATCGAGGCACGCAGTCATGTTTGCTCTCTAGCCTAGGCATATACTTCTAAGCAAACATATATATACAAGCGCACACACACACACATATGTATATATATCATATCTCTAGCCTAGGCATTCTCATCTAGGCATACACACAATATTTAAGTACCATGGCAGCACATACATTATGCAGGATACATCACATGCATTTAATTAAATCCCACTCACCTTGACAATCAAAAGCGTGTCCATAGCCAAGCTTCGATTCTTAACCTCCAACCATCTTTCAGTTCACCCATAAGTAAAATAACTCAACTCTCCCTTTGTACACATTAAAACATGAAAATCATAATTATTTCTTAGCTTTCAAAAATATCCTAACTTTTCAAAAATAACCAAATTCAATATATATGCTCAATCTTTTAACAAATGAGCTCAATCTTTACCTTAGAAGTTAGGTTGCCCAAATCGAGGCTCCAAATCTTCAATAAACTCAAGGGGAGAGAGTTTGACCAAATCTAAAAATATTTAGATCAAGGTTATTAACCAATTAAATTGAAAATTAATTTGTAAAAACATGTAATCTTACCTCCAGATCGATTTCCCAAGCTCAAATTTAGCTCAACAAACTCCAAATGGCATTTGGGGGCTTAGGGTTTTGTATAGGTAGAGAGAGAAAGAGAGAAAAATGGGTTTTCTTTTAAAATGGGCAAAATGCCCGAAACCCCCTTTTTATTTTTTGCCTTTCCTCTGTGGCAAGTGTATCAATACATCTGCCCTAATTTTGAATAAATGTATCAATGCATTGAGGCATGTATCAATACATTTCGAGCATAATGGTCCCAAGTGCTCCTTACTTCAAATGTATTTATACATCAAGACAATGTATCGATACATGTTCATCTTTTACCAAATCTTTCGATACATCTTCAAATGTATCGATAGAATTCTTCTAGAACACCTCATATTGTTCTTCTTGCCAAGAATGTATTGATACATTTTCCCTTTTAGGTAATTTTTAGTCTTTTCTAACTTTTAAAAATCAACTTAACACCCCAAATCCATTCCTTGTTAATCACATACCTCAAATAACTTATATAATTCAAATCCTCATACATATATTCTCAAATATACATCAAATTAGCACTCAAGCATTTAACTCATTGGTTGGTGCATGATCCCCTTACCTAAAAAAGTAGAGTTCGAATCCCTTTCCCCCAATTATAAAAAAATATACATGAAATTAAATCAAATCCTCAAGCTATAGGATTAATTCATAATTCTTTATTGATATTGGCCTTAATGTCATATTTAGGTGTCAAAGTGCCAAACATGTGCACAATTCCTTTGAAAACTCTCCTTTATACCAGTAGTCACATTCATACACCTATAAGTGTAGTCATATTCACCAAAGTTCAATTTAGCTCATCAATTAGCTTATCTATTTCATCGTATTATTAGAATCCTCAACGTACACTAAAATTCAAAGTTTTTCTCTATGGACCACAATATCTCATATGCATGCTCCAATAGCATATACATCAAGTTCACACATCAAGTCACTTGGCCAACATCACATTTAGGCCATATAAAAAATCAAGGGTGTTACACTTTGCAATAGTTCTTTGACCTTTATAATGTCCTTCATAATTCGAAGAGTGACAATGGTGAAGTATATTCTTAATTTCATCCTTTGGAACACACCTTCAAAGAATTTGATCACCATATTGCATAACAAGAAAGGTTCATCTCAAACATAATGATTGACATCATGCAAGAATTTCTTCTTGTTCACATGAAACAACAACTCATTTGGAAATTCTCATTGAGCATAGTTGAATTACCAACTTGTGTCCCATTATCCGACCATGATAGATGGTCTGCCACTTGATTTTTTGTACCTTTTCTATCTTGAATTTCTAAGTAAAATTCTTCAAGCAAAAACACCCACCTTATCAAGCATGGTTTGGCATTTTTCTTTTCAATCAAATATTTGATTGCAGAATGATTAGTATAAATAGTGACTTTAGTGCCAACAAGATAGGAGTGAAATTTATCAAATGCAAAAACTATAGCAAGTAGCTCTTTCTCAAGAGCGATATAGTTCATTTAGGCATTAGTCAATGTTCTGCTAGTATAATAAATTAGATGGAGTATCTTTTCTTTTCTTTGGCCTAGAATTACACCAACCACGTAGTCACTTGCATCACACATAAGTTCACATAAAGACTCCAATCCGGGATTGTGATAATAGGTGTAGAAATCAATCTTTTTTTTAGCTCCATAAATGCCTCAAGGCATGCATCATTAAAGTGGAAAGGTGTGTCCTTAAAAAGGTTGCATAGTGGCTTGGAGATTTTAGAAAATTCTTTGATGAAGTGCCTATAAAAACAAACATGACCAAGAAAAGCTTCGAATACCTTTCCCTAATGTTAGAGCTAAAAGTTTGTCAATTGTCTCAATCTTTACCTTATCTACTTCTAACGCTTTGCTAGAAACTCTATGTTTAAGAACAACACCTTCTTGCACCATGAAGTGACATCTTCCCCAAATTCATACCAAGTTGGTTTCTTCACATCTCTTAAGCACTCTAGCAAGATTAAGTAAACAACCATCAAAAGAATCTCCAAAAACAAAAAAAATCATCTATAAATACCTCAAAACATTGCTCAACCATATCAATGAAAATAGCCATCATGCATCTTTAACAAGTAGTTGAAGCATTACAAAGTCCAAATGGCATTCTTCGAAAAGAAAAAGTTCCATAAGAACAAGTGAAGGTGGTTTTCTCTTGATCTTCAAGTGCAATAGCAAGTTGGTTGTAACCTGAATAACCATATAAAAAGCAGTAAAAATCCTTATCGGTGAGTCATTCAAGCATCTATTCAATAAATGGAAGAGGAAAGTGATCCTTTTGAGCAACGTTGTTAAGCTTTCGATAGTCCATATAAACCCTTCAACTAGTCATAGTTCTAATTAGAATGAGCTTATTGCTGGCATTGAAAACTATAGTCATACCTCGTTTCTTTGGCACACATTAGGTTGAACTTACCCATGTGCTATCTGAAATAGGATATATAATATCAGCATCTAACCATTTGATAATCTCCTTCTAAACCATTTCTTTCATGATTGGATTCAACTGATGTTGATGCTTACTGGTTGCTTTGTGGTTGCCCTCAAGAATGATCTTATGCATGCAAATAGATGGACTAATTCTTGTGATGTTTGCAATGGTCCACCCTAAGGCCTTTATACTCTTTTAGCACACGAAAGGGGCTTGTCTTCTTGCACATTAGTAAAAGAAGAAGAAATAATTACTGGTAAAGTAAATGAGTTTCCCAGAAAAGCATACCTTAGATGGCTAGGCAATGGCTTAAGCTCACGTATGGGTGGGACTTTAATGAAAAGCTTGGATGGTGATGATGAAGAAGCTAGTAACTTCAAAGACTCAAATTAAGGCTTTAATGAGGCGTGATGGGGCATCCAATCATTTTGCACATTCAAGAATTCTATCATCATCACTTTCACAAGTAGAAATTAAAGAAGCCTTAAGTGGATCATTAGAATAGTTTTCCATAAATACCTCATTAGTGATGTTATTCACCACATTAACTACAAAACACTTATCAAAATCTTTTGGAATTTTTAAACACTAAAAATATTAAAAGTTACCTTGGTCTTGAACCCTTAAAGTAAGTTCACCTTTTTCAACATCAATTAGAGCTCTACTAGCAGTTATGAATGGTCTCCCAAAAATTATCAGTATTTCACGATCTTCCTCTATGTCATGTATAGTAAAATCTACTAGGAAAATAAACTTACCAACGTTTACCAAAACATCTTCCATAATACCTCTTAGGCAAATGAAGGTACAATCAACAAGTTGTAAAGTCACAAAAGTAAGCTTCACATTTCCCGAACCAAGTTACCGATAAATGGACAATGACATCAAATTTATACTTGCACCCAAGTCACATAAAGCTTTTACAAAACACAATGTACCAATAATGCATGGAATGGTAAAACTGCCTGGATCTTAAAGCTTTGGTGGAATCTTATTCTAAATTATGACACTGCATCTTCAATAAGTGCAACAGTCTCAAATTCACCCAATTTCCTCTTTTGGTCAAAATATCTTTCAAGAACTTCACATAGCTTGGAATATTTTCCAAAGCTTCAACAAAAGAAATATTAATATGAAGCTTTTTAAATACTTAAAGAAATCTTTGAAATTTCTTGTTAAGCTTTTGCTTCTAAAACATTGAGGCAAAAATGGTGGTCATTGTGATGGGTTTAATTGAGATTTCTCTCCTTGAGTTTGTTCATCAAAATTTTCAACCACATAACTAAGCCAACAGATACTCTAAGAAAAATTAGGATGATTCCTCCAACTAGGATTATAGTTGTTAGAATACAAACTATTCTGCTATCTATTAAAGTTTCCAAAATATTGTATAGATTCAACATTAATAGGACATTGATGATTGGAATGCCTATCTCCACATAACTCATATATCGTAAAAGGACTCTGATTAACATGGACATCCAATGTATCAAATTTCTTAGTGAAAGTAGCCATTTGTGTAGTCAAGGAATTAATTTCATCAAGCTCATGAATACCAACAATTTTTCTTGGACCCAAGCTCTCAGATGGCCTTTGGCAATTGTTGGAAGCCATCTCTTCTAACAAGTCATAAGCCTCATCAAAAGATTTACCCATTAATGTCCTTTTTGTTGTAGCATCAATGGTGGTTGTAATTGGTCTTGCAACCATTTAGGTAACCCATGGTAAGGACATCTTCTAAGTAAATCCCTATACCTCCCTTATGCCTCATACAATGATTTTGAATCAAATTGCATAAAAGAGGTGATATAATTATGCATCTTTGTTTTCTTAGCTGGTGGAAAAAACTTAGCCAAGAATTTCTTAACCAAATCATCTTAAGTACTAATGAAACTAGTCAGAAATGAATTCACCCAACTCTTTGCCTTGTCTTCCAATGAAAACAAGAAGAGTCTCAATCTAATGGCATCAAGAAAAATGTCATTGCTCTTAAATGTATCGCAAATCTCTAGGAAATTCACAATATGTGCATTAAGATCATCATTCAACAATCACTCAAACTAAACTAAAGTGTGAAATCATCTGAATGATTGCTAGCTTAATCTCAAAGTTATTGGCTTAGATGGCAGGTCGAAGAATGCTAAAATGAAGGCCATGTATGAGAGGTACAACATACTCTCACAAAGACTTGCTCTCTTCTAGATCCACATTGTGTGGAGTTGAGTTGAAGCTTGTAAATTCTCCCTTTGGAGTCTTTGAAGGTCTTTTTGATTTCTAGGTCAAAAGGAATAATTTCCAAATTTTTGAGTCTTCGCATACAACAAGTAAAAGTACCTGAATATAAAGAAAAAGAAAGTTTGAATTAACACTGAGATTGCTTGGTATTAATATTAGCAAAAATTTTGAAACAAATTCCCCGACAACGTCTCTAAAAACTTGTGGTCAAATTTACCACGCTAGTGCATGTATCATTAACAAGTAATATAATAAAAAATAGAGTATCGTTCTCACAGAAAATGACGATCCCAAGTAACTGTGCTAGAGAGGGGGTGAATAGCACTATTTGACTCTTTCAAAAATTGGCTCTAAGTGGAAACAAATGCAACTGAAAGGAAGGAATGAAAATAAGAGTAAAAACAAAGTAGACAACACAATATAATTTAGAGTGGTTTGGTCTAAGACCTACATTCACTACCTTGATTGTTCAACCAAGGATTTTTTAATCAATCTACTAAGAACGGTGAAATTCACAAGTTTTCACCAAGCTTTTACAATGGCTTTTACTAGGCTTAGCCAAAACCTTTCACAATAGTTTTTACCGAGATCAACTAAAACTCAACACCTAACTTTTCAAGGCTAAGTTAGAACCTATGCTCAATCAAGCAATTCCTAGCTTGAATCAATCCTTTAGAATGACCCGCTCACTCTAAGAATACAAGGAAAGAAGTGATAAGAGTGTACCTATGATCACAAGGTTGATCTAAGTGATATAAAGAGAACTGAATATCACAATTACAAAGATAGGAGTTGAGTGCAGTAAATGAGCAGAGTGTATTTGTTGGTTTTTGAGCTCTTTTGGACTTGAAAGCCTTAATTACATTTCTACTAGTTGGAAGTCCCTTTTATACTTGAAAAATCAGTTCTGAAGTGAGTTAGACAGTTTTTTACCTTTGGAAATAGTTTTGTTGCAGTTCTGGCCATTAATCTGTCTTCTAGTTGACAATTCAAATTTTCTAACATAATGCTCTTAGTCGACTAACTTATGTCTTAGTTGACAAAGTTGTCTTTGTTTTTTGTTTCCAGTTTTTGACAGTGAGCACTTAGTCGACTAACTTACTTCTTGGTCAACTAAGTCAGCTCTGTCTTGAAGTCCAGATTTTTTGCAGTAACTTCTTAGTCAACTAACCCACTTCTTAGTTGACTAAGTCTTTCTGTTTCTCAATACTCTTGAGCTCACCAACTTCTAATTCAAACTTTAGCTGACTAATCCTTCATTATTCAACTAGGGAACTTCTGTATTGTTGATTAGTTGTGGCTTCTTATTCATATACTTTTTGATATGTCCCATGGAATTATTTATTTACCATTGGCATGCAAATTTTGTCCTGCACACTCAAGTAGAATTATTAGACACAAATGAATGGGGATGTTTTATTGTCATCAAATACTAAAGGAGACAACAATCTCCCCTTTTTTATGATGACAAAACATTCCTTGATTAACAACATAGTGTTCTTTTATTCTTTTTCAATTCTGCACAATATGAGGATTTCTCCCCCTAAGTGTGTGCTCCCCCTTAGTGTGTGCTTATTTTACTTATTCATTCTAGCAATTTTTTTTTAATTCTTGTCATATAGAAAATGACATTATACATTCAGAATATATATATGCAGAAATATAGAGCAATTGACAATAGGTGACTGTTGACAGATTATCATTAATATTTAAGCAGTGTCTATCAACAGTGTATATCAAATTGTATTTATGCCCTTAATTATTCAACAAATATAGTGTAATTTGTATCCATATACATCCACAGCCATTTTCCATTCACATTATCATATTAAAGATCAAACATCAGCAGGACAACCCAATATCAGCACCAAAGCAGCAGTAGAAACTTTAATAACAGATTTAAATATTCAACCATCAACTTGTCAATCATCCAAAAACATAAACAGCAATATCTATCATCATTCAAAAACATCTATTAGCAAGGTCAAATTTAATTGTTCAATTGTCAAAGCAAAACTAGCAGGAAAATAAAAATAGTAGTCAATATTCTTAAATTACCCCTAGATCTCCCCTATATTTTCTGCTATATTCTCCCCCTTTTTGTCACCATCAAATCCTAAGGATGCTCAATCATCGTCTAAAGAAGGTGAAGGGGTAGACTCATCATTGCCATAGAAAACATTTAGGGGTTCAAGTGAGGGTTTTGGTGGTGATTTTTATCGTGACGGTTCAAGTGATGATTTGTCAGAAATTTCCAAGGGGTCTTGTGGAGAAGGGATGACAAATGGCTTAGCCTTTTCAGCTATTCTAGAGGATTTTCTTCTTTTGAGGAACTTGGTCTTAGTGGCCATTGTTTTCTTTCCTTTGCTAGGTGGTTTTGATTTAGCCTATGGAGCTATAGTAACTTTTTCTATTCCTTTATCCGATTGTTCTTCTACTATAGGAGCTAGTTTAGTGAATGCAAACTTGTGTGCTTATGCTTCAGTTGCTTCCTTTTCTGCCTGCTCTTCCCTGACCAATTGATGGAAGACATCCATAATTGATACTTCCTCAGTATTTGGAAGAGAAGCTGCTCTTTTTGAGGTTTTAGAGGAAATGGAGGATTTTTATCCAGTGAGCCAAGCACCTCAACTCCTTGTTTTGATTCATCTTCCTTTTGTGGTTCAGGTGAGGGGGTTTTCCTTGGTTGATCTACTTTAGGTTCATGACCCTTGGACTAGAAAGCAGAACCTTTAGCACCTTGTCCTTTTGCAAGACTTGGAGTTGCAAAGGTATCTACAGTTGCAGATTCAAAAGGCATTTTTCCTTTTTCCTTTAGCACATTTTCAAGCTTTGCCAATTTATTTTCAACATCCTTATTCCTTGGTCAGTCAGCTTTCCATTAATCCTCATGAGCAGGTTAAAAAGCATTTCATTAGAGAACTGTGAGGAGCTATTTCTAGTTTAGAGAGGAGGGAAGACTCTTTTCTAGAAGTGGCCTTTGGGGTTTTAACATATTTCTCTCCATCAAGCTTATACCCCATTTTAGGCAAACTCCCAAGGTAAATAGCTTGGTCCCTACTCTTTACTTTGTGTACTTCATACCTAGAGCTCCAAATTCCCTTTTTTTGTACCAAAGATGTAATGACATTTCCATAAGGTAAATTTATTTTGTCTACTCGATAAGCTCCTCTCATCCTTT
Organism: Theobroma cacao; assembly: GCF_000208745.1. Lineage (NCBI taxonomy): Eukaryota > Viridiplantae > Streptophyta > Magnoliopsida > Malvales > Malvaceae > Theobroma > Theobroma cacao. The sequence goes on along the minus strand of NC_030854.1, from coordinate 19,800,748 downwards.
CGATCATAAATCTACCTAGATTGAGTGGAGTGCCGCTAAAGGCATGCTCCATTAGCCATAAATTCTGAAGGCTAATGTAGCTAAAACTGCCACTTCTGCCATGAATGTTTGCAGCAATAAAGTAATGCAAAATTCTAATTTGGGGCCTTGTAATGAGACCAATATTACTTTTAGAAGAGTATTTTTCTTTCCTTCCAGTTATAATCTCCCATAGAGATGATGGGTCATAGTTCTCAGGCATTTCAAATCTCCTTCTTCATATTTAATTTTGAGCAGACTTCCCAAGTCTGCTGCTGTCATAACAAATTTTTTCCCATTCACAAAGACATTTAAACCTTCATTACTGAAGTCCTCCAAGTCCTCCAGTTCATCTTCATCTAAAGCAATGCTAGCATAAAATTCTTTAACTAGACTAGAACTATAGGATCGGTTCTTAAAGGTACTAAATTTCTTCAGTTTCATCTCTTCAAAATAATCTGACAGAACCACTTGAAATTCAGGAGACTCCTCAAAACTACTCCAATCAATAGTTTTACCATAAGTAATAGGGACATTTTCGATCTTTTTGAATCTATCCTCATGAAATTTATTTCTAAATTTTGAGGATGAAGTTTTACCATTCTTGAGTGATTTTTCTTTCTCTTTCTTTTTCTCAGTTTTGTATTCTTTCTCTGTCTGCAATTTTCCAGTTTTTCCAATCTTAACAGTGGACATTATCTTCTTCTTCTTCTTCTGTATATCTGTTTGTAGACTCTCTTTTAATGGACGTATACCCTTTTTCTTCTCCAGAATCTCTTTGGATTGAGTTGATTTTGCCCTTTGGTTTGAGAAATTTTTGATTCAGGGTTTCGAGAGTTTAAGAGGGAGGAGTTTCAGTTTCAGATGGGTCAGTTTCAAATGAGAGAAAGTGTAGAGAGGAGGAGTTAAGGGCAGTTTAATTCTCTCAAAAAAAGTCGTCTGTCTCCCCCTTAAATATTGTCAGTTTTTCTCCTCTTCAAAATTTGAAAATTGCCTCTCATTTTTATTTTTCAGCTGGAAGGTATTTTGTGCCCATTTCCTTCACTCAGTATACTATTCTTGTTTACTATTTTATTCATTCTTCTCTAACTCACTAAGTCTTATTATTTAAACTGACACAACACTCTTAGTTGATTAAGATTCTCTTAATCGACTAAGTGCCTTTTGTTTTATGTGTAAACACAAAAAAAAATTTCTACAGCTCCTGCATATTAATCATCCTTTAAATTTCTTTTAATCTCACAAAATCTATCCTCATTTAAGGGTTTTGTGAACATGTCAGCTAATTGATGTAAAGTATTTACAAACTCAATTTTAATGTCACCTTTCACTATGTGATCTCTAACAAAGTGGTGCCTAATCTCAATATGCTTAGTTCTAGAATGCTGCACAGAATTTTTTGAAATGTTGATTGTACTTGTATTGTCACAATATATTGGTCTGTTATGCATTGATATTCCATAGTCTTTTAGTTATTGTTTGATGCAAAAGATTTGAGCACAACAGCTGCCTAGAGATACATATTATGCTTCAGCTGTAGAGAGAGCAACTGAATTCTGCTTTTTGCTTGACCATGACACAAGCATACTACCTAGAAACTAGCAGGTTCCGCTTGTGCTCTTTCTATCTATTTTGTTTCCAACAAAATTTGCATCTGAATATCCTATTAGACTAAAGGATGATTCCCTAGGATACTATATGCCAAATGTTTTTGTATCTAAGAGGTATCTAAAAATTCTTTTAACAGCAGTCAGGTGTGATTCCTTGGGATGAGATTGAAATGAGCACACAAGCATACAGAGAATTGTATGTCAGGCTTGCTGGCTGTTAAATAGAGTAGTGATCCAATCATACCTCTATAGAGCTTTCAATCAACATCTTTTTCGTTTTCATCTACATCAAGTCTGGTCGATGAACTCATTGGTGTGTAGATTGATTTCAGCTTCAACATATCAAATCTTTTGAACATGTCTTGAATGTATCTTTCTTGGTTGATGAAGATTCCTTTTTCACTTTATTTGTTTGAAGGCCAAGAAAGTACTTTAGCTCACCCATCATGCTCACTCAAATTCCCCTTAAATCTCTTTAGAAAAGTTCTTGCATAAAGCCACATTATTTGCACCAACCACAATGTTATCCACATAAATTTGAACAACAATTAAATCATTTAAGTATCTTTTGATAAACAATGTTGTATTAATACTACCTCTAACAAAACCTTTTTCAACCAGAAATATTTGAAAGCCTCTCATACCAAGCTTTAGGAGCTTGTTTCAATCCATACAAGGCTTTATGAAGTTTGAAAACATGATATGATTTTTCAAAGTCCTCAAAACCAGAGGGTTGCTCAACATAAACTTTTTCTTGGATGAAACCATTTAAGAATGCACTATTTACATCCATTTGGAATAACTTAAAGTTCATAAAGCAAGCAAATGCAAGTAGTAACCTTATAGCTTCTATCCTAGAAACTGGTGTAAAGGTTTCATCATAGTCTATTCCTTCCTCTTAGTTATATCCTTGTGCTACCAACCTAGCTTTATTTCTAACTACATTCCCTTACTCATCTACCTTATTCCTAAACACCCATTTGTGCCAACAATAGGGTGGTTTAAAGGTCTAGAAACTAATTACCATACATGGTTTCTTTTGAATTGATCAAGTTTCTCTTTCATGGCCATTATCTAGCTTTCCTCCTTCTCTGCCTCCTCAAATTTCTTAGGCTTAATTTGAGAGATAAATGTTGAAAACTCACATGTCTCTCTAGTTGCTCTTCTAGTTTTAACTCCATGAGAAATGTCACCTATGATTTGCTCTTGTGGATGATCCTTGATATACCTTTAGCTCTTTAGAAGATCATGATGTTGATTTTCAGTCTTTTGCAAGGTTTCTAAGGGTGGAGGTTCTGTTTCTGTTCCTAAGGTATTTTCTTCACTATTTTTCTTATCATCCAAACTCATTTCTTCCCATTGTCTTTCAAGGACATCCTTATCATTTTCATCATCAGAAAGTTTCTTTTGTAAGGTATTGGATTTATCAAAAACTACATGGATGGATTCTTCAACTGTTAAAGATCTTTTGTTGATGACTCTATAGGCTTTTGAGTTTAATGCATATCTTAGAAATATAGCTTCATCACTCTTTGCATCAAACTTTCCTAAAGGCTGTTTTCTATTGTTCAACACAAAGCATTTGCAACCAAAGCTCCTAAGGTGAGAGATATTTGGTTTTCTACCTTTGTATAGCTCATATGGGGTCTTTGATATCATGGCTCTTATACACACTCTATTAAGGATATAAGCTGTTGTGTTAATAGCTTCTGCCCAAAAGTATTTAGGTAGATTATTCTCACATAGAATAGTTCGAGCCATTTTTTTCAAGGTTCAGTTTTTCCTTTCCATAACTCCATTTTGCTGGGGTGTTCTAGGTGCAGAAAAATTATGATCCAACCCCTTTTCATTACAAAAATTCTCAAATTCATCTCCTTTAAACTCACCTTCATGATCACACCTAATACTAACTATAGCTAGTCTTTTTTCATTTTCAACCTTCCTACAATGACTTATGAATGCTGGTAAAGCATCATACTTATGAGCAAGAAAATAGACCCAAGTGTACCTAGAGTAGTCATCAACTATTACAAAGCCATAAGATTTTTCTCCTAGACTAGTTGTACTTATTGGACCAAATAGATAAATGTGCAGTAATTCAAGAGGTCTAGATGTGGAGACAACTTTCTTGGTTTTAAAAGATGTTCTAGTTTGTTTACCTAATTGACATGCATCACAAATATGATCATCCTCAAGTTTAAGCTTAGGCAATCCTATAACCAGATTTTTTTTAATTAACTTTGACATGGTATGCATGCTCACATGTCCAAGTCTCTTATGCCATAGCCATCCATCATTTTCAACTTTTGCTACAAGGCATGTTTCACAATCCATTTCAAGATTCTCAAGAAATACAACATACATATTCTTTATTCTTTTTCCTATAAATGAGACTTTGTTAGTGTTTATATCTTAAAACCTTTGTCATACAATTGGCTAATGCTTAATAAATTATGTTTGAAACCTTTAACCAACAACACATGACTGATTTGAGTTTGGGAGTTCTTACCAACCGTTCCTATGCCATGAATTCTACCTTTTGAATCATCACCAAAGGATACGGTACCTCTCTTTCTTTTTTCTATCTGAGCAAATAACATTTCATCTCCTATCATGTGCCTTGAGTAGCCACTCTCCACATACCAAGGCTGCTTCTTCTTTAGTTGAGCTCTTCAACATGTATCTTTTAAGTGCAACTCAACCTACAAAGCAAATTTTCAGTTTTTCTTAATAGGTACCCATACCTTGATGGGTCCTTGATTGTTAACAGCAACAAAAGATCCTTTTGAAACCTAATTTGTATAAAGTTTCTTTGTTCAAAAACAGAATCAAAGTCAAGTTTAATCTTTTTCAAATCTGATTCTAGAGATGCATATTTTTTCTTTAAAGTCTTGTATTTCAAAACAAGTTTCTCAAATTCATCATATAAACATTCATATTCTTTCTGAAGTTCATCAACAAAAATATTGTAAGGGGATGAGGATAGCTCAGATTCATCTCCAGTGCCATCAAACATAGGTTTGCTATTTCTTCAGCTTTTTCTTCCTCAGCTTCAGAACTTGAAGTATCACTATCTAACCAAGTAGCTGCCACCATTGCCTTCTTTGATTTCTTGTTTTTCTTTGGAGTTTCTTCTTTCAACAAGGGGCATTCTGACTTGAAATGTCCAAGCTTCTTGCATTCGAAGCATGTAAGCTCTTCTTTTTTGTTTCTAGTTCTCCATGAAGAACCTTGATCTCTTCTAAATGCTCTTTTAGCTATTCTACGGTTTCGTTTCCCCATAAGCTTTCTGAATCTCCTTATACCCAGTCTCAATTCTTCATCATCATTATAGAATAACTCATCTAGTTATTCTTCAGGAATGCTGGCTTTTAGGGCAATGCTCTTCTTCTTTTCTTTTGCTTCCCTTCTATCTTCTTTTTCCTCTTCCTTGAGTTCTAACTCATGAGTAAGGAGAGAACCACAAATTTCATCCAAAGTTATTACATTTAAGTCCTTGGCTTCTCGGATAGTTGTCACCTTAGACTTCCAATTCTTGGGTAGGCTTCTAAGAAGTCTTTTAACAATTTGATGCTCAGGAATTAGTTTACCTAGTTGACTAAGTTTGTTTGTGATGTTTGTGAATCTATCTAACATGCTGGTGATATCTTCACCACGTTACATCTTAAACATTTCATAATTGTGAGTCAAAAGGGCTATCTTGGACTCCTTGACTTGAGAGGTCTCTTTATGGATAATCCTAAGTTTATCCCACACCTGTTTTGCTGTGGTACAGCTTGATACTTTGTTGAATTCGGTGCGAGTTAGAGCACAATGCAATGTATTGATTGCCTTAAAATTGGTTTGGACCTTTTTAGTTTTAGCCTCGGTCCATTCAGACCTTGGCTTATGGATCATCTCATTGGTCACTACATTTAAAGTTGATGGAGTGAATAGTCCATCAGTTATGATGTCCCACATCTCATAATCAATTGCTCTAATATATATTGACATCCTAGTACTCCAATAAGGGTAATTTGAGCCATCAAACAGAGGTGGTCTGTTTGTTGATTGTCCCTCAGCAACTATGGATTTTTGAAAAGCCATTTGGATCTTCCCAATGGTGTTAGACCTTAATAACAGGGGTTAGGCTTTGATACCACTTCATGGTCCCGGGTAAATGTGCTAGAGGGGGGGGTGAATAGCACTATTTGACTCTTTCAAAAATTGGCTCTAAGTGGAAACAAATGCAAGTGAAAAGAAGGAATGAAAATAAGAACAAAAACAGAGTAGACAACACAACAGAATTTAGAGTGGTTCGGTCCAAGACCTACATCCACTACCTTGATTGTTCAACTAAGGATTTTCCAATCAATCCACTAAGAACGGTGAAATTAACAAGCTTTCACCAAGCTTTTACAATGGCTTTTACTAGGCTTAGCCAAAACCTTTCACAATAGTTTTTATCGGGATCAACTAAAACCCAACACCTAACTTTTCAAGGCTAAGTTAGAACCTATGCTCAATCAAGCAATTCCTAGCTTGAATCAATCCCTTAGAGTGACCCGCTCGCTCTAAGAATATAAGAAGAGAAGTAATAAGAGTATACCTATGATCACAAGGTTGATCTAAGTGGTACAAAGTGAAGTGCAGATCACAATTACAAAGATAGGAGTTGAGTGCAGTAAATGAGCAGAGAGTATTTGCTGGTTTTTGAGCTCTTTTGGACTTGGAAGCCTTAATTACATTTCTAGCCGTTGGAAGTCCCTTTTATACTTGAAAAATCAGCTCTGAAGTGAGTTAGACAGTTTTTGACCATTGGAAATAGTTTTGTTGCAGTTCTGGTCGTTAATCTGTCTTCTAGTGCACAATTCAAATTTTCTGACAAAATGCTCTTCGTCGACTAATTTATGTCTTAGTCGACTAAGTTGTCTTTGTTTTCTATTTCCAGTTTCTAGCAGTGAACACTTAGTCAACTAACTTACTTCTTGGTCGACTAAGTCTTTTTTGTTTCTCAATACTCTTGAGCTCACCAACTTCTGATTCGAACTTTAGCTAACTAATCCTTCATTATTCAACTAAGGAACTTCTGTGTTGTTGATTAGTTGTGGCTTCTTATTCATATTCTTTTTGATATGTCCCATGGAATTATTTATTTACCATTGGCATGCAATTTTTGTCCTGCACACTCAAGTAGAATTATTAGACACAAGTGAATGGGAATGTTTTATTATCATCAAAAACTAATGGAGCCAATAGAAAATTGTATCAAAATCTTTTGCTAAGTACTAAAATTAACATAACCTAATCTTATTTAAACAACCAATTTTAAAGCTACTAAAAATTAGAGCCACTAAAACTAATAACCAAAATCACAATTTAAATAGATAAACTCAACCAAGTAAAAGTCTAGAATCACAATATCCCCTCAATACTTAATTTCAATCTTTTCTTGTCACAAACTAACCTGGGACCATGATCGGCACAAGGGTATCGATGGGAGTAACCCACTTAACCTATGCAAGCCTAAGATGAGCAAATAAAACAATTACTTGAATTTAACCTCATGGGACTCATCACTAAGGAACCATTCATTAAACATGCATAAACATATTACATCACATAGGAAAATATCATAGTAGTCTACACGCTCACATGCTCAAAATGCAAAAGGAACACATATCAAAATAACAAGTGTGGGCCATCTTATGGCAAAGGCAAATATAGTCGTTTCTTGGCATGTCTCAAATACATGTCATTTAATACAAGACATAAGCATAGTCATATCCATAACAATCAAACATAAATTACTAACACAAATCGGACCAATGGAGTATAACTTGAAACAAAAGGACTGAAACCTATTAGATGCTTTACTGAACACTTAATAAAGCTAACTATGAAAGTAGCTTCTTCCAAAAGGTAAAAAGCTCAAACAACTACTGATTTGCAAAACAAATGCATCTTACATGTATGACTTATAAATAACTTCGTGAGCAGATACGGGGAGGGGGAACAAGCTAAATGAGAGAGTGTTTATCCAAGATACTTTTAAAATAAATACAAGTAATCCATTTCAAACAATACCAAAGTTTCCTTTTCAACCATAACAAATATTCAAAGAGTTTGGGAATTCAAACCCCAGACAAAATTGAACATCCCAAGGTGTGATTAATGTACCAAGTAGGATCATGTGTCAAAAGAAAACTCCAATGCCATCATCTCAATAAATACAAACTCATTTAAAAAGGTTTTATAAGGTTTTGTTGAAAACCCATTCACAAGCCCTTGAAGTGAAAGTATCGGTTTCTAAAATATTAAAATATTTCTAAAAAAATAATTAGTAAATAACAGGTTTAAAAGCTTTAGTAGAAGATGCTAAGGAAAATAAAGGTTTAGTGTTAAAACAAAATAATATTGATACCTTTTAAAACCATTAAAGAAAACTATTGGATTTCAAAAAATAACCTAATACATACTAAATTGAATAAATCAAGTTTAAACACCAATGTGGGGGCAAATACCCAATCAAAAGATCAAGGTCAAGATGAATACCAAATCCAAGTGCCAATATCGAAACAAATAGCAACTCAAGCACCATGGTCAAAACAATTTCCAAATTCAAGGACCAAAGTCTAAACAAATACCAACGCCAAAATCCAAAATCATACAATATCATTTCCAAGGTCCAAAGTCAAAACAAATATTGAATCCCAATTCCATAAGGTCAAAGATCATTACAAATAAATTATGGAGCACTACATAACATGGACAATTAAATCAAGCGTGTCGTAACACTAAGTGGTCGGATACATGATAGTCATCGATCTCATATCAAAAGAGGTAAGATCGTATCAACTACCAAATGAAACCAAGTCAAAGGATGTAAGACTCCGATAGTTACCCAATCAAAGCTAAGCATTGTGTACAAAGGCTAGTGGCTACTGTCACTAACTATAGGTCCATATCTCAAGTAAGGTCCACTTAAACATTTGGCTTTATGTTACCAAATATCCAAATATTTTTTCCCAAATCAAAAGGTGAATCCATTCACCATCCAAGATTAAAGGGTTCAAAACAAAATGAAGTCAAATGTTCAAAGGCCATTTCCAAACACATGATGAATTCAACCATTTACACAATAGAAGTTTGAACTGAAAACTAAATTAAAATCATCAATCTTCAGGACAAATTGACCCAATGCTAGGATCTATACAAAACTAATCATTTTCATTCCAAATTTTCAAGTCATCAATCAAGCATTTATCCATAGAAAAATGTCATTTTTTTTGCATCAAACAGTTGAAAGACTTGTTCTCCATGCTCAAAACTAATACATAATAACATATTTATATAGTATATGTAGATTTCATAAAACAAACATGAAACCATCATTCACGTCAAAAAAGGTTATCAAAATACATTTTAATGTGAGGTTGTAGAATAGGAATGCTTAATTATATTAAAATAATTAACAACGCCATATTTATCCACCTTTTAAAAAGTGCCTTTTCCTCTTAACAGCCTTCGTCATAAGCTCAACTTCTTCAATGAACTCAAATTACTCCAATAGAAACTAAAAATGATGTTTAATTGTCAATATTCTCAAAAACCCATAACAATTATGGAATACTTTGAATACCCATTTCTAACTTTATTTAATATTTACTTATTCCCAATAATTTCCATAAATATTTCATCCAAACCTTATACTCAATAAATAAACAACTCATTTTACCTATTTTTCCTCCTTGATGAGCTTCTAATAAAGGGATCTAGCCAAATCTTGAAAACCCACAAAAATGTTTAGCTTTTTGAAAAATAAAACATAAAATCATCTAAACCAAATTTCAAGAGTAAAAATCCTTACCTTTAGCACTTAGAATCCAAGATTTGTAGGTGGAGTTTGAAGGTCTTGAAGGATGTGAAATTTGAGAGACAATGGATGGAAGAACAAGGAAATGTGAGAAAAATGGGTGAATATCGAGTTTTAAGACTTTTAAACCCATTTTAGGCTAACTCAACAATCTAAGGTTGACTATAGTAGGTTTGTAGTCCATCTTGGACTAAAATGTTCTCATTTCATTCATTTATTTTTTACAAGATCGACTATAGAAGGTCTATAGTCGATCTTAGACCAAAATGTTTGCACTTCCCTTGTTTTGCTTCTCAGGGTCTACTCTTTATGCAATATGGTCGACTTTGTAGGTTTAGATTTGTGAAAGTTGTTCCTTTTAAGGCCTAATTCCATTCTAATTCCCTTCCATAGCTTCCATAATCTTTTGATGTGAATTTTCAAGGATGAAATTAAAGTTCTTTGGCTAGTCTTTGCATTACCTAAGCTTACCAAGTTAAGTGTCTAATTTACCCAAGCAATGGGAACTACAGGTTTCACATTCTCCCCTCTTAAGAAAATTTGTCCTCGAATTTAAATCAAGAGTTACTTTCCTCGATTTTGAAATAAGGAGGGGGTACTTTGTGTGCATGTCATCCTTAGCTTCCCAAGGCACCTCCTCCTTAGAGTGGTTGCACCAAAAGGCTTTAATCAAAGCTACATCCTTTGGTGTGCAATCGTTTTACTTATCTATCCAAGATTTGTATTGGTACCTCCTCATATGACAGATCATGCTCTAAGTGAATTTCCTCTTAACGAATCATGTGAGATGGGTCAGGGTTATACTAATGAAGCACAAACACATGAAACATCAAATGAATATAGGAAAGATCCAGGGATAACACCAATTTATAAGTTACTGCACCAACTCTCTCCAAGAGCTTAGAGAGTCCAATATTTCTCATGCTCAACTTGCCCTTCATACAAAATATCATGATTCCCTTAGTGGGCGAAACCATCAAGAATACATGGTCACCCACCTCAAACTTTAAGTCTCGACTCCTATGGTCGGTGTATGATTTTTGTCAACTCTAAGCTATCAACAGCCTTTCTCGAATCAATCGAATCTTATCAATGGCTTCTTAAACTATCTCCGACCCAAGTAGCTTCCTTTCACCAATCTTAAACTAAGCGATAGGTGATCTGCACTTATGCCTGTATAATGCCTCAAAAGGCATCATCTCAATGTTAACTTGGTAATTGTTGTTACAGGCGAACTCTATCAAAGGCAAATGTCAATCCCAAGCAACTCCAAAATCAACAACACAAACTCATAACATATTCTCCAAGGTTTGTATAGTCCTTTCAAGTTGTCTATTGGTCTAAGGAAGAAAAGCAGTGTTAAAATTAAGCTTCATTCCTAAAACATCTTGGAATTTGCCACCAAAATTGACTAATGAAATGGGTACCTCTATCCACGACTATGGTAACTAGAACCATGTGTAATTGCACTATCTCCTTAATATATAGCCTCGCATACTAGGCTACCCCATAAGTGACCTTCGCTAATAAGAAATGAATAGACTTAGTCAATCTGTCTATAATGACCCAAATGGAATCATACAATTTACTAGTGCGAGGTAACCCCGTCACAAAATCCATAGATATGTGCTCTCACTTCCACTCAAGAATGGGTAAGGGTTGTAGCAAACCTGCGAGCCTCTAATGCTCCACCTTAACCTACTAGCATACTAAACATTTATCTATAAACTCAACTTTATCTTTCTTCATACCCTCCCACCAATATACCTCACTCAAATCATGGTACATCTTGGTGGATTCGAGATGTACTACATAAGTTGACAAATGTGCCTCCTTAAGAACCTTCTTTCTGAAACTATCCAAATTTGGAACGTACGCTATTTTTCCATAGCGAAGTAACCTGTTGGTATCTTTAGGTGCTGCGTCTTATTCCCTTGGTCACCTATTCATCATTATCTTGGGCTTCCTTAATGTGATCAATTATCATAGGCTTAACTCAAAAGTGTGCTAATAGAGCATCAGTATCATTGACCTCAAAATGTACTCCCATTTCTCCCAAACCATGGATGCCCTTCACCAAATGTCTCCTACAAATAATTATATGAGCTAAACTGCTCATAGACTTCCGACTCAAAGCATCGGCTACCACATTGGCCTTGCTAGGATGGTATATGATAGTGTAATCATAATCTTTAAACAACTCCATCTGTCAATGTTGCCTAAGTTTGAAACCTCAACTTTCATACATGTGTAGTGGAGGTAAACATGATAACGTGGATTAAGGGTAGTTTCGTTATTTTTTGGGTGAGCTTCTAAAAGTGAGTTTTTCTAACATTATTAAGGTCTAAATAGACCTAAGAAATAAATGAATGATGTATATAATAATGAAATAAACGAAGAAAATAGAAATAATGATAATCTTCATAATAGGGGTAAAATGGTCATTTTGCATATAGAGTTTAAATTTTTAAGTTTTTATGAACATGAGTACTTCTAGACTATTATGGACTTTGCTCAGTATCAAAGGAGCAAAAAAGTTGAACCAAGGGAAAGAAAGGAGGCAAAGTCAACTATTGAATGGCTTTTTTGTAAATAAATGGAACTTTAATCAACTTTAAGCATAAATATCTAATTTCCAGTAGCATCTTCTTCTTCTTCTTCCCATCCCTTCTCTCCCTTTCACGTTTTTCACCTTCCATGGAAGCTTCCCTTGAAACCTTTATAACTTTCCAAAAATTAACTCCATTTCCCATGCTTTTATACACCTTGTCATAGGGTTTTTCATAGTCCTTTACTTCTACACCTCAAGAACCCTCAAAAGTCTTTCCTCAATACTCTCTCTCACTAACTAGACATTTTAGAGAAAGAGAGAAAGAGAGAGATATTTCATAATAGCTTGAAAACTCTTGGAAAGGAATTCAAATTACAAAATCTTCCAAGGTTCCAACGAGGCCCCACATCTCCATCCAGAGCATTAGATGCTGTTAGAGTTGATCAAAGCATCAACAAAAACAGTGAGTGAACTTGCATTAAAATGTTTTAGGGATAAGTGCATACAAGCTTGATTGAATCACTTGAAATATTTGATTGATCTTTTCTCTAAAATATGCATGGGAACAAGCCCTTGAGGAAACATTTTTGCATTATGGAATATGACTGTGATGAATCTGTGTGCACCTATGTTATGTTGATATATATATAGATATATGATATGTATTGATAAGTAATATTGTGTGGTAATTATAACCGAGTGTGTGCGGTGTGAGAGGGCACATGCCGGTGATGACGTGGTATGATTCCAACTATGTGCGGTGTAAGAGTGCACATGAGCTGATGATCAGTGGGTGTATGTATGCTTATACATATATGCTATATAGATGATCATTCATGCCATAAAACTGTTTCTATATGTTATAGAAAGGATAAGGAAATAAGATGTGATTGTATTGATTGTTGAGTGTTGGAAATTGTTAACTAATTTCAAATTGATTATTGTTGCAACAGAACGGATTTTCAATGCAGCAAAACCCCCTTTAATTTCATCAGCTTTGATTCTCACTGCAGCAAAAATGAATCTCACTGCAGCGAGAAAGTCTTGGGTGGTTCACTTAATCTGTGCTCAGAATTTCGCTGCAGCGAGAATGCCTTTTCGCTGCAACGAGAAACCCTCTTTTATGTTGTTATGCTTGTCTTACTTGGATTCTGCTGTAGTTCTCACCCTTTTCAACTTGGTTGATCATGGATCCTTAAACACTAAAGGATTAAATGCTCAAAGTTTGAAATGAAGGGTTTTAATAAGAATTTAAACTAAATTGCATTGTTTTTACTATAAGTGCATCATGTTTTCTAAACTTTTCCTTATCATTTGCTTGTTCCCTTGTTATGTTCACTCATTGGGTTTATCCTCACTTTTTTAAACTTCATGTTTTTAGACTCAGAGGCAGTTGGGACCTAAATTGAGGCATTCATATGAAACCTTGACCATCATAGACATGTAACTAGAGGTAGAACTTATGTTTAAAGGTTTAATTTGAGCTAATGATGCTAGTTTTACATTACTTATAATTATTTTATGTCGTTATAGGAGTAAGATTAAAAAATGATTTCAATTGGTGAGGAAAGGCGCATAATGGGCTATTACTCTATTTACATATATTTTCGTTTTTTAATTTTATCTCCCACTACAAAAGTCCAAATGATATGATTTTTCATCCATTAAAAAGCTAAGAGATAGGACTACAACTTTGATGTTTACCACTTTGCCCAGTTCTGATAGGAAGATGGTCAAAATCTTTATCAAAGTGGAAGTACTGTGCCAAAAAAATAGATTTGGATAGAACATTTGAGCGCCACGGTGTTGGAAATTAAGAGCCTCGGCCCTCATTGTAATTTCCTAAAATATAACAAGCTTAAAGGATTTTTGAAGCTAGGGCTGTTGGGGGCTACTTAAAAGACTTTTTAGAGGATTTTGGACCTTTTCCAATTGTCAAAAGAGTAAAAAGATTGCACAAGAAAATGAGGAAGACATGAGGCCTTGTTAAGGGCATTATTGTAATTGCATGAAAAATTAGATAAGCTTTAACCATAAATATGTACTCTCCAACAGCCTTCTTCATTTGTTTCCAACAGCTTCTTCTTCCCATCTTTCTCTTCATCTCACGTTTCTTCATCCTCCATGGGAGATCTCTTCAAGCTTTCATAACTCTCTCAAGTTAGTCTCAAATTTCATGCTTTTGTGCACCTTTTCACAAGCCCTTTGTATTTTTTACTCTTTCACCTTAAAAACCCTCCAAAGTCTTAATCTAATACTTTCTCTCACTAATTAGGTATTTTAGAGAGAGAAAGAAAGACTCTCTATAATAGTTTGGGAATTCTTGAGGAAAAATCCAATTACAAAGCTAGCAAGGTGAGTATTGAAATTGAGTTGATATTTTTAGTTGTTGAGAATGGCTAGTGGTTAAATCTGTGAGTGTTTGGTAGTTAAGGATTTATTCATTTTAGAGTGATTAGAGTAGGGAAAATAGATAGCCACTTAATGGTAGTTGGAAACCAGTTTGTGTCACAGCCCAAATCTTAGGCCATGACCGGCGCATGGGCCCAAAGGGCATAGCCCACTAAGCCCAAGCAAGCCTTTTTTTTATGCAATCCCAATCATCATTCTCAACTGTTATTTTTAAAACCACATATTACAATTCTCAATTATAAATATTTCAGTAACATTTTATAGCAATCCAATATTCACATTTGTATTATGCTAACATAATATCACTCATTTGCCACCTTATAGTGGCATTAGTAATCAAATATACATATTTGATTTTTAACATGAATCTTAGTGGTTTCATTACTTATACATGTACACAAGCATAAGACTCTTGACCGTCAGCGGAGTGACTTTGGGTGAAGATACAACTACTGAGTTGCCATAGTACCTACCGAAAAGACGAGCATACATGGACCGCTCAATCTAGGACCCAACTTGCCTCTAAATTTGAAAGCATGAAGTTTAGGAAAAAGTGAGTATAAACTCAGTGAGTGAACATAAGAAGGGAATAAGCAATCAATAAGAAAAATTTGGAAATCATGATGCACTTGTTTCAAAAACAATGCAATTGATTTAGTTTCTTACTAAAAACCCTTCATTTCAAACTTTGATTAATAACCTCATAGTGTTGCAAAAACCCAAGATCAATCCATGAAGTTAAATGGGTGAAAAATATGTCAAAATCAAGCAAGGTAGCAAGCATGGCAGCAAGTTTCTCACTGCAGTGAAGTTCATTCTCACTGCAGCAAGATTCAGGCTGCCAAAATAGAAAGTTTCTTGCTGCAACGAGAAATAGTGTTAGTTTGCATGTGTTTCAGTTTTGCTAGCATATCTCTCATTACATAAGTCAAATTGATCTGATTTTAAAATCATTAGAAAGATAAGAGGTAGGGTTACAACTTTTATGTTTACCCTTTTCCCAGTTCTAATGGGTAGGTAGTCAAAATCTTCATCGAATTGAAAGTACTGCATCAGAACCTAAGAGTTTCTCGCTACAACGATATTTATTTTCGTTGCAAAGAAATTTCCTCGCTTCAGCGAGAAACAGGGCTGGCTTATGCCCCCACCACCTGGGAGTCCCTTGCTGCAGCGAGATTGAGGAAAGATGACAATTAAGGGATTTTCACATGCCACACAATCCATTCCTATCATATTGTACATCAAAGTGAACACATTGACAATAATCAAGTTTCTCATTATTCATTTTGATCACATATTATAATCATAAACTTTCTATCACATATACATATATAAACATATACAAACACATACACCACCCCACTTCATTCATCATCATAGCCAGGTCATCATCATCATCGGCTTATGCGCATTCCTTACTCGCACATAACCGAGTCAGCATCGGCTTATGCGCACTCCCACTCGTACATAGCCAGGTCAGCATCAGCTTATGCGCACTCCTACTCACACATAGCCAGGTCAATATCATTACACAACATTATTTGTCAATGCACAACATATATTCGTGTGTATATATATCAACATAATAGAAAAGCACATAGGTTCGTCCTTTTACACATTTCACATTTTCACAATACCAAAACATTTTATCAAGGCTTGTTTCCTGATACACATTTTTCTTTTTAAGAAAAGTTGGAATAAATCATTCAAATGTTTCATACAAAACACAATTATATTTCCCAAAATGATTTTGAAATGCAAGTTCATTCACCGGTATTATTGAACCTTTTGCTTGATTCTAACCTCAACTAATGGTTCAAATGGGCAAGTGAGGCCTTGTTGGAATGTATACACACACAACATCACAACCAACCCAAATTGGCATTAATATAATTCTAAAAGCTATTTCTTAACTCAAGTTCAGCTAGTTATTCCTAACTAGCTTTCAATCACCGTTAGGTGGCTATTTCTTTCACTACTCTAGTCAAGTTAAAATTAAATAACTATCTCAACAATAGATTAACTCACCATCAACCATTATCAACAACTTGAAAATTTAACCTAATTCATTACTCACCTTGGTGGGTTTTTGCAGTTGAATTCCTTTTCAAAAGCTTCCAAGCTACTATGGTAAGTCTCTTTTTCTCTCTCTAAAACTTTCAACTAGTGAGAGAAAGTGCTGAACAAAGACTTTTGAGGGTTTTAAGGTTGGATAGTGAAAGAGCATAAAAAGTTTTATGAAAAAGTGCTCAAAATCATGAAAATTGAAGCTAAAGAGAGAAAGTTATGGAAGCTTTAAAGGAGGCTTCCATGGAGGATGAAGAAACGTGAAATGGGAGGAAAAAGAAGAAGAAGAAGCTGCTAGAGCTCAAATATTTAAGCTTCAAGTTAATCCAAATTTCTACCGAAATTACCAAAATACCCTTAACATGGTGGCTTTACCTTCCTCCCATCCTTTGTGCAACCTTTTTGCTCTTTTGACACCAAAACAAAGTCCATAATAGTCTAAAGGTACTCGGGTTCACGAAACTTAAAAATTTAGACTCGAGATGCAAAATGACCATTTTGCTCCTACCGTGGAAATTATCATTATTTTTATCTTCCTCATTTATTTACCATCATAAACATCATTCATTCATTCCTTAGGCCTATTTAGACCTTAATAGCATAAAAAAAACCCACTCGTAAGAGCCTACCAAGAGAAATTATGAAATTACTCCTGGTCCGCATTATCGCGTCTACTTCTGGCTACGTGTCTATAGAGGTCGAGATTTCACAGGTTCACTTTTGAATTACCCTTTTTAACTCGGCACTTAACCTCAATTGGAATCCGTAAACTTTATTAGCCACCGTATCAAAATACGGGGTACTACACTTAGGAATAACTAGCAAAACATGATTTAGGAGATAGCTTTTAGAACCATATTTATGCGAATTGAGTTAATTGTGATGCTATTATGATGATAGGTTCCAACGAAGCTCCACCGCCCCATTTGGACCATTAGAGGAAGTTGGAATTGAGTAAGGATTTAACAAATACCGGTGAGTGAACTTGCATTAAAAAAGGTTTTGTGATATACACATGTATGTTTGATTGAATCCCCTAAAGCGTTTTATTGGTTTTATCTTCAAAACTCACACCGGAACAAGCCTTTATTAAATGTTTTTATGTTCTGAAATGAATAGTGTGATGAATCCATATGTTTCTATAGAATGTTGATATATTTATATTTATATATATATATATATATATACTATGTCATAAATGGTACCATAGCATGACAAATGCTACCGTGCATGTAAGACCTCAACCCCTATAAGCCCATAACTAGGTGTAGACGTGATAACCCGAACCAAGGGTAATTTTGTCATTTCCTAAGTGAGCCCCGACAAGTATGCTTTCAAACAATATTAAGGCCTAAGTAGGCCAAAGGCATAAATGAATGATGAAAATAAGGGTAAGACGAAGGAAATAAAAATAATGATGATTTTCAAGGTAGGGGCAAAATGGTCATTTTTCATTTTGGGTCAAAATTTTTAAGTTTTCGTGAACCCAAGTATTTCTAGACTACTATGGACCTTGTCTCAACGTCAAAAGAGTAAAAATATAGCACAAAGGATTGGAGGAGAACAAGCAACTTGTTAAGGGTATTTTTCGTAATTTAAGTGGAGTTGGATAAGCTTGAGCTATAAATATCATCTTCCAGCAACTTCTTCTCACATTTTCAGTAGCTTTTTCTTCTTCTTCTTTCTTCCCTCTCACGTTTTTTCATCCTCCATGGGAGTTCTCTTCAAGCTTCCATAACTCTCTCAAGCTAGCTCTACTTTTCATGCTTTTGTGTACCCTTTCATAGAACTTTTGTGCTCTTTCACTCTTTCAATTTAAAATCCTTGAAAAGTCTTACTTCCATATTCTCTCTCACTAGCTAGGTGTTTTAGAGAGAGAAAGAAGGAGTTTCTATAATAGCTTAAAAATTATTGGAAAGAATTTCAAATTTATAAAGCTACCAAGGTGAGTAGTGAATTAAAATGAATTTTTTAGTTGTTGATAATGTCTAGTAATTTGATTTGTGAGTGTTATTGTTGAGATTGTTTTATTATTTTTAGTGTGACTAGAGTAGTGCAAATAATAGCCATTTAATGGTAGTTGGAAGCTAGTAGGAATGACTAGTAGAACTCAATTTAGAAAATAGCTTTAGAATAGTATTAATGCCAAGTTAGGTTGATGGTGTTGGCTCCATTAGTTTTTGATGATAATAAAACATTCCCATTTATGTGTGTCTAATATCTTTACTTGAGTGTGCAAGAAATTAATATATGAAATTAATTTATTAACTCTCGAAAGAGTATTTTTAAAAGAAAAAGAAGGATAAAATCAACAAGATGTAACTGTCTAACAAAGAGGAAGCTTATTGGAGAAACAAAGAAGAATGTTGGTTGATCAAAGTTTCAAATTGAAGAAATGGTAGGCTGAAGAGTTTGAGAAACATAATCAACTTAGTCAACCAAGACAGTCGACTAACTACTCTCTGTCAAGATCCGCAAAACAGAAACAGAATCAACTTAGTCGACCAAGTCAGTCGACTAAAAGCTCTCTGTCTGCAATTTGAACCAGAGCACTACAAGACAGATTAACGGCTAGAACTCATCCCCAACTGTTTCCAATGGCCATAAACTGTCAAACCGCCATCAGAGTTGCATCTCCAAGTATAAAAGGGTCTTCCAACAATTAGAAACAAGTTTTTTGAAGCCTTGAATGAGATTTGAGCTAAAAAAAGTAGAAAAACAAGAAAAGCTTTACTGCACTTGTCTGCACTTAAACGCCTACTCTTTGCATTTGTATTTAAAACTCAATCTTGTACCACTCAGATCAACCAGTGATCATAGGTACATTCTTTTACTAACTTTCTTGTATTCTTAGAGTGAGGAAGTCACTCTAAAGGGTTGTTCAAGCTTGGGATAGCTTGATTGTTATAGGTTGTGGTTGAGCCTTGGAAAACCACCTTGGGGGTTTAGTTGAGCCCGTGAAAAACTAGTGTAAAAGGTTTTAGCTGAGCCAGGTAAAAGCCATTGTAAAGCTTGGTGAAAGCTTGTGAATTTCACTAGTTCATAGTGGATTTGGGAGAAAATCCTTGGTTGGATAATCAAGGTAGTGGATATAGGTCTTGGACCGAACCACTCTAAATTGTTGTGCATCTTATACTTTGTTTTTATTTTCTTAAGTTTTGAAAATTAGTTTCCAATATTGTTAAGAGCCAAATTGTGCTATTCACCCCCCTCTAGCACATATTATAGGGACCAACAAATGGTGATGATGCTAATGTGATGATAGGTTCCAACGAAGCCCCACCACCCCATTTGGACCATTAGAAGAAGTTAGAGTTGAGTAAAGATTTAACGAATACTAGTGAGTGAGATTGCATTTCAAAACTTCTTTGGGAAATGTAGATGTATTTGGGGTAAAACATTTGAATGATTTTATCCTATTTTTCTTTAAAAATATGCGTCGGGAACAAGCTTTTGGTGAAATGTTTTTATCTTGTGGAAATATGCCATATAAATGGCTCATGTGTTATCGTAATATGTTGATATGTATAATATGCATTGGATGTTCCTTTTTGTGTGATGATGATGACCCAGCTATGTGCATGTAGGAGTGCACATGAGCTGATGATGACCCAGCCATGTGCGAGTGGGAGTGCAAATGAGCTGATGATGACCCAGCTATGTGCGAGTAGGGAGTGCACATGAGTTGATGATGGTGGGATGGTGTGCATGATGATGTATATTCAAATATATAAACATGTGTGTTATAGAAGGTTCATGAGTATGGTATATGATTGTAATACATGTGAATCTTGCATGTTAAACCTTGGAAATTTCTAAGCATGTTCAAGTTGATTTTGTTCTTTTAGCTAAATGGCCTTTTCTTGAGAGAATGAAAATTTGTTGTTGTTTTCTTGTTCTCGTTGCAGCGAAAAACTCTCAAGTTTGGAGGGTTACATTGGCTTGATTCTCACTATAGTGGGAAACTTTCTGTTTTGCTGCTTAAATTTCGCTACAGCGAGAAACTTTCTATCTTGCTTATTATCTTGTTCAATTGCTGCCCTATTTTCCACTTCTTTGGTACCATAGTTGAGCATGGACTTCCAACATTAAGGAATTAATTAATTAAGTTTGAAAGGAAGAGGTCTGGTAAGAAACCCTCGGCCCACTGTGAAGCCTTTAGCCAATTGATAATTTGAGCCAAATTTGAGAAACCCTCGGTCTGATGAGAATGCCTTTCCACTGCAGTGAGGACCCATCATTTACTTGACTTGATTTGCTTGAATGCTATTAAAGTTTTCACTCTTCAAATCCTTTGTTGTGCATGGACCCTTTATCATCAAGTGATTTACTCATTAAGGGTTTAATGAGGGGTTTAATAAGAACTAAACTAAATTGCATTCTTTTAAAGATAAATGCATCATGATTTCTTTAAATTTTCCTTATTTTTTGCTTGTTCCCTTCCTTTGTTCACTCACTGGGTTTATACTCATTGTTTTCAACTTCATGTTTTCAGATCAAGAGGCAACCGGTAACTAGGTCGAGTTGTCCTCATAGATTCATATCCTTAGTAGGTATCTTGGCATTTCGTAGCCGCACCTTCACCTTGGTCACTCCGTTGAAAGCCTAGAGTCGTTTTTGTTGTAAATACATACATGTGATGTAAAGTACTAATATATATGTTTTAGACAATATATGTATATTTGATTGGTAATGCCACTATGAAATGGCAATGGTTAGCATTATTTTGAATTGGAATTATGAAATATAACTTTAACAACTTTTGACGAAAAGATGAACAAATCATATAGATAGGCTTGCTTGGGCATAGTGGGCTATGTCCTGGGCCCATGCGTCGGTCATGGCCAGAAATTTGGGTCATGATAGTACATGTACAGGGTGAGTGTGCACCTGCCAGTGATGACGATGGTGAGGGAGATGGATGGTGATATTGCCCATGTGCACGTTGTAGGGGGATGCACACGATGGCATTAACTTGCGCGATGTGGGGGAACACATGATGTCTGTACCTGTGCACAATGTGGGGGGATGCACAAGATGACTTCGGCTATGTGCACGATGTGGGGGGATGCACATGAGCTGGGTGAGGTGGTGTGGTATTGGTGGTTATGTATGGATATATATATTTACGTAATAGGAAGTTCATGAATATGGTATATGGTTCTAATGTATGTGAAACCTTGCATGTTGAACCTTGGAAATTGTTAAGTATTTTTAAGTTGATTTTGTCATTGCAGTGAGAAACATTTTGTTTTTGCTTGCTACCATGTTTGGTTGCTGCCCCATTTTCCATTTCTTTAACTCCATAGTTGATCATGGACTCTCAACATTAAGGAATTTATTTAATCAAGTTTGAAATGAAGGGTTTTAATAAGAACTAAACTAAATTGCATTGTTTTGAAAATAAGTGCATCATGATTTCTTTAAACTTTCCTTATCGCTTGCTTGTTCCCTTTCTTTGTTCACTCACTGGGTTTATACTCACCATTTCAACTTCATATTTTCAGATCAAGAGGCAGCCGGTAACTAGGTCGAGATGTCCTCGTAGATTTGTATCCTTGGTAGGTATCTTGGCATTCCGTAGCCGCACCTTCACCTTGGTCACTCTGCTGGAAGCCCAGAGTCATTTGTTTTTGTAAATACGTACATGTGATGTAAAGTACTAAAATGTATGCCTTAGACCATATATGTATATTTTGATTGGTAAATCCACCATGAGTGGCAACAGTTAATGTTATTTTGGGCTAATATAAATGCAGTTTTGATTTGTTATAATTTACTATTAAACTACTTAAGGGTTGAGGTTATGAGATGTAAATGTAGGAATAGTTGACGGGATGATGAGCATGATTATATAAATAGGCTTGCTTAGGCTTAGTGGACTATGTCCATTGAGTCCATGCGCCGGTCATGGCTCAAAAATCGGGTCATGACAGTTCATGTGCATTCACCCTTTAGTAGGTATTTTGGCAATCAATAGCCATACCCTCACCCAAGGTCACTCCGCTAGTTGTCAGAAGTTTTTTGTACGTATATATATATACTCGATGTAAATCGTTGAGATTTAGGTTACAAACAATAGATGTATATTTGGATTGATGACGCCATTATGAGATGGTAATGAATGAATGACAATATTTTGGGTTAATACAAATATAATTATTTAGTTGCCATGTATGTTACTGAAATATGCATAGTTGAGAATCAAGATTTGTGGTTTAGGAATGGTGACGTAATGAAATGATGAACAAGATTTCATAAAGAGGCTTGCTTGGGCTTAGCAGGCTGTGCCCATTGGGCCCATGTGTCGGTCATGGCCCAGGTTTTGGGCTGTGACACTAAGATTGAGATCTCTTTGCTCAAAGACATACTTGAGACTCTTATGATCGATGCAGATCTCATAAATCGAAGGTAATGTCTCTAAATCTTGAATGCGAACACAATGGCAGCCATCTCTAAGTAATGAGTAGAATAATTTTGCTCATGTTTTTTCAACTATCTAGAGGTGTGGGCTATGACCTTGCCAAGTTTCATCAACACATATCCCAAACCAACATGTGAGGCATTACAATAAACCCTAAATCTACATACTCCATGCGGTAGGCTAAGTACAGGAGCTGAAGTAAGACAACTTTTGAGCTTTCTAAACTCTCCTCACAAGCATCATTCCATTGGAACTTCACATTCTTTTGAGTTAGTCTAGTTATTGATGCTGCAAGTTTAAAGAAATCCTTGACAAATTGTTTATAATATCCTACTAAACCTAAAAAGCTATGAATCTCCATCACAGAGGTTGGTCTTGGCCATTTCCCCACCGCCTCTATTTTCTTTAGGATTACCATAACTCCTTCCTTAGAAATCACATGACCTAAGATGCTAACACTACCAAGCCAAAACTCACACTTGGAGAATTTGGCATGTAATTAATGATCTCTCAACACTTGAAGCACAATCCTAAGATGTCGTTCATGTTCCTTCTTTGTGAAACCTCGACCTCTATAGACCCATAACTAGAAGTAGACACGATAACACAAACTAGGGGCAATTTTATCATTTCTCATGGTGAGCTCCTGAAGATAGCTTTCTAATGTTATTAAGGTCTAAGTAGGCCTAAGGAATAGATGAATGATGGTAAAATGAATGAAAAAGATAGAAATACTAATAATTTCCATACTAGGGGAAAAATGGTCATTTTTCATCTCGAGTTTAAATTTTTACGTTTTCGTGAACTTGAATATTTCTAGACTATTATGAACTTTGTCTCCGTGTCAAAGAAGTAAAAAGATTGTATAAAGGTAAGGGGAAGATAGTGACCTTGTTAAGGGCATTTGGGTAATTTATGTGAGAAATTAGATAAACTTTAGGCATAAATATCTAACTCTCTAGCAGCTTCTTCTCATTTTTCCAACAGCTCTTCTTCTTCTTTCCATCCTTCTCTCCATTTCATGTTTCTTTGCACCTTCCATGGAAGCCTCCCTTGAAACCTTTATAGCTTTCCCAAATTAACTCCATTTCTCATGTTTTTCTATACCTTTTCATGGGGTTTTCATGCTCTTCCACTTCTACACCTCAAGAACCCTCAAAAGCCTTTCCTTAATACTTTCTCTCACTAGCTGGACGTTCTAGAAAAGAAAGAGAGATTTTGCACAATAGTTTGAAAGCTTTTGAAAAAGAATTCAACTATAAAGAAACCCTAAGGTGAGTAATGAGTTAGGGTTTATTTCTAATTTGTTGATGAAGGTCAATAATTTGATTTATGGGCTGTTTTATTGTGGAGAGTTGTTTATTTATTTCTAGTGTGACTAGAGTAATACAAATAAATGGCTAGTCAAATAGCAATTGGAAACTAGTTAGGAAAAACTAGTAGAGCTTGATTTAGGAACTAGCTTTTAGAATTATATTTATGTAAATTGAGTTGGTTTGTGATATTACTATGTGTGATTGGTTCCAACGAGGCCCCACACCTTCACTTGAAGCATTAGTCGATCCAAAAGCATTAGCAAAAACAAGTGAGTGAACTTGCATTAAAATGTTTTGGGTAAATGTATATATGTTTGAATGAATCACTTGAAATATTTTAATTGATTTTTCTTTAAAATGCACACGAGAACAAGCCCTTGATGAAACATTTTTTTTTTTTTGCGTTGTATTGTGAAATGTGACTGTGATGAATCCTTGTACTCCTTTATTATGTTGATATAAACATATATGTGTTGTGCATTGAGAGGTGATATTGTGTAATAAGTATAGCCGTGCATGTGCGCAATGTGGGGGAGCATATGTTGGTGATGACGGGTGCAGAAGTGTGAATGATGATATTACTTGTGTGTGATGTGGAGGGATGCACACAATGGTATTAGCTATGCATGATGTGGGGAATGCACACGATGACTTCGGCTATGTGCGGTGTGGGAGTGCACATGAGCTAGGTGAGGCGGTGGTGGTGTTTATGCTTATATATATTGTGAGACCCTGTCAAGCTCGATTAAAAGACGGTATTGTACCGAGTGGTACAACTAAGTTAAATCGAACCTTGAACTATTTCAAATAGAAATTCTAAGAGGAATTTGAAAAGTTTGAAACACATAGAATGGCTTAGAATAGTGATTTGCAGTTCAAGGTCTAGTTTGGAGTCCATTAGGAAAATTGACCGATTAGGGACAAAACGGTTATTTTACCATTTGATGATAAAATGGAGATTTTTAGCCAAGATTTGATCACATTTGACCAAGAAAAATTATATGAAATATAATTATGATTATTGGAGTATAAAAATGATGTTTAGCAGTGAAAAATTGTGATTCATGGTATTTTTGGAGCATAAGGGCAAAATGATAAATTTGCCACTAGTGGACTAAATGGAAATTTTTATAAAATGATATTTTTGCCCCATTTGGTTAATATTGATCAATATTAGTGTTATTTGAGGTTGAAAAGTAGAAATAATGTGATTTCGGTACATTTCGGAGTATAGGGGCAAAATCGTAATTTTTTTGCCTGGGGGCAAATCGGTAAATTTTTTGCCCCAGCACTTGTCAAGACCAAGGGATTTTAATTGTGGCAGGATTCGATAAATACCAGAATATTTGTGGTGGAAAATTAAGAAGAAAAATCAAAAAGTTAAAAAATTGGGCCAATAAGCATGTGACACGTGGCATGCTTGATTATTTTATTATTTTCTATAGAAATCAGCCCATTAAATCCCCAATTCTCTCACCATAAATGGCCTAGGCAACCAGCAATAAGAACAAAGGAAGAACAAAGAGAAAAACAAGAAAAACCTAGGTGAAAATTCAAAGGAAAAGTGAAGAAATCAAGGAAACAAGCTAGGTAAGTTAGAATTTCTTTAATTCTCCTTGATACCTAGCTTACCCATGCTTTTGTTCTTGATTTCCATGGTTGAATATTGAGTTATCATGATGAATTCAATTCTGAAAAAGGGTATGGAAGAGGAATTGTTGTTAAAATAATTTGATTTTAGACTATGTTAGTGTTTAGGGATAGTGAAGCATGGTTATGAACAAAAACACAAAGGAAATATTCAATTTCTCTAGGGTTTCTTGTTGGTCGAACCATGAGAGCTGAATATCAATGGGGGATTGTTTTTATTTCAGGGAAAAGGGCTTGGAAAATGATGAATTAAGGTGAAACGGTTATGTAGAAAAAATTTTGGTGCTAGTGCACCAAATGACCAAATTTTTCTATAAGGAACTGTGAGGGTTCTAATGCTGAATTTAGCTTTATTTAAATGGTATGTGGTAAATTAAGGTATTAGAGGAGAAATGGATAAATATGGAGGTGATTTGGATACAATCGTCAATTAATCGATGATCAGTCGAATTTAATCGATACCGTAATTAAGCGGTAATCAGACGTATTTTTGCATTTACATATCAAGCATTTGTAATTTAAATTAGTTTATATCAATTTAGGGACAATATAGTAAATCTCTTGACTTTGTTATTTGTCAAGGTAGTGAGACGTCCGGAAAAGGCAAAGGAATTACGCCTGAGGACTATTAGTTCGAGTGCACCCAAAATTTGGATTTTCGATATCAGTGAGTGGACTTGCATTTCAAACTTGTTTTGGGGAATATGAAAGATTCTATCCAACTTGTCTTAGAAAATGTACCTTGGGAACAAGCTTTTGTTAAATGGTTTGATGTTGTGATATGTGATTGCTATGGATTCATGCATTATTGCAATATGATGATATATATATATGTGTGTTATGCATGATGAATGATATTGTGTATAATGATTGTAACCGTGTGTGTGTGCACGATGTGGGGGGATGCACATGCCGGTGATGATGGTGGCGTGAGAGGTGGATGATGATATTGCCCATGTGCACGATGTGGGGGATGTACACGATGTCACTGATTGTGCACAATGTGGGGGGATGCACACGATGGTGCCGACTATGTGCACGATGTGGGTAGATGTACATGAGCCGGGTGTGATTATGATGATATTGATGTTTGTCTTTCTAATTATGCATATCTAGACTTATGAAATGAAAGCTCATGAATGTGATATATGGTTGACATATATGTGAAATTTGATACATTGCACTTTAGGAATTTCCATGAGTTTTATGTTGATTTTGTTGGTTTAGTAGGATGGCCCTTTTGTTGAGTGAAGGGAAATTTTTCTCTTGTTGCTCTGTTTCGCTGCAGTGAAATTCATTCTCGCTGTAGCGAGAAACTCTCAGGTTTGAGGGCCTTCACCAAAACTAGTTCTCGCTACAGCGAGAAACTTTCTGTCCATTTTGTTAACTTGTGGGTTTTTGCCATATTTCTCATTTCTTTGGTACCATAGTTGAGCATGGATTTTTGTAAAGTGATTTACTCATATAGGGTTTACATGAGGGGTTTAAAGGAGCTAAAACAATTGCATGGTTTTGAGAAAATGAATGCATCATGATTTCGATAAACATTCCTTATGGTATGCTTGTTCCTTTTTTGTTCACTAATTGAGTATTGTACTCACATTTTAGAAAAATTCATGTTTTCAGATCAGGTGACTGTTGGACCCTAGATCGAGGAGTCCCCGTAGTGCATCTCCTGGGTATGTGTCTGGCATTTGATAGTAATCCTTTTTATTGTAAATGTCTCCGCTAGAAGTCATGGGTCCTTTTGTATTGTGAATACAATCTAACAATGTGAATATGTATATGCAATGTAAATTGCTAAATACATGACTCGTATAGTGCATGTATATTATTATCAATAATGCCATTGTGTTTTGGCTATGTTCACACCCGGAAAAAGGTGTGTGTGTATGCATGATATGATAAATTTGTTAAGCAAAGGTAAATATATAGGCTTGCTTGGGCTTAGTGAGCTATGCTCACTGAGCTCATGTGCCGGTCATGGCCCGAAAAATTGGGTCGTGACATATATTTACTATATAGAGAGGTTTGGAATTAATATGTGATTGCATTGACTGTTGAAACTTGATTTTTGTCAATGTGTTCAATTTGATGTTCAATATGGCAAGAATAGATTTTTGTGGCATGTGAAAACCCCTTTATTTTCATCTAACTTGAATCTCGCTATAGCGAAAATGGATTCTCGCTGTAGTGAGAAACTCTTGAGTGGTGGGGCGTGAACCAGCCCTGCTTCTTGCTCTAGCGAAAATGGATTCTCGCTGCAGCAAGAAACCCTCAGGCAGCAAGAATGCCTTTGTACTATGGCAAGGATCAATCATTTCGCTTGACTTGCTTGAATGCTACTAAAAGTTTCACTTTTCAAATTCTTTGTTGTTCATGGATCCTTCATCATCATGTGATTAAACAACTAAGGGTTTAAATGAGGGGTTTTAATAAGAATTAAACTAAATTGCATTGTTTTTTAATATAGTGTACCATGATTTTTAAACTTTCCTTATCGTTTGCTTGTTCCCATGTTCACTCACTAGGTTTATACTCACTGTTTTCAACTTCATGTTTTCAGATCAGGAGGCAGTTCGAACCTAGGTCGAGATGTCCATGTAGATTCGTCTCCTTGGTAGGTATCTCAGCATTCAATAACTGTACCTTTGCTAAGATAAACGCGATGTAAATTACTAAGATATATGTCTTAGACAATATATGTATATTTTGATTGGTAGTGCCACTATGAGTTGGCAATAGTTAACATTATTTTGGGTTAATATAAATATAAGTATTTGATTGTTGTAGCACATTATCAAAGTACTTGTAGGTTGGAATTATGAAATGTGACTTTAGGAGCATTTGATAGAATGATGAATAGGTTATATAAATAGGATTGCTTGGGCTTAGTGGGCTATGCCCACTAAGCCCATGCACCGGTCATGGCCTAAAAATTAGGGTGTGACATCCTTACTCTTCGAGTCTGCCAAAATGTCATCAATGAATACTACCACGAAATTGTCCAAATATGGTTTGAACATCCAATTCATCATGTCCATAAAAGCTATCGAGGCATTTGTAAGACCAAATGATGTAACCAAAAACTCATAATGTCCGAACCTGATACAAATTCTAGTCTTAGGCACATCCTCTTGCCTAATGTTGAGTTTATGGTAACCAAAACGAAGATCAATCTTGAAGAAACACTAGGCTCCCAACAACTGATCAAAGAAATCATCAATACGAAGAAGTGGATACTTATTCTTTATTGTTACCTTATTAAGCCATCGATAATAGATGCATAGCCTAAGTGATCCATCCTTTTTCCTTACAAACAGTACTGGCCCATGGTGACGCATTATTAACCCTTGTCTAATAAATCTTCCAACTGATCCTTAAGTTCTACTAGTGTTATATGGTATGGTGGAATGGATATTGGTCGAGTATCCTTTACCAATTCTATACAAAACTCAACCTCCCTATCATAGGTAAGTCTAGTAGTTCTTTCAAAAACACATCAAGAAACTCCTTAACTATAGGCACATTGGCCGTACTTCTGACCTCTACCTAAGTACCTCTAATAATCACCAAAAATCCTTGGCATCCATGTTGCAACAATTTCCTTGTCATCATGTTGGAAACCACATTGTTTAAAGCAACATTGCAATCACCTTGAATACTAAAAGACGACTCCCCTAGGTAATCAAATCAAATTATTTTGTGATAGCAATCCACGCTAGCGAAATTTGGCAATAGCAAATCTATACCCAAAAGCACATCAAAGGCCAATGTATTGAGCAAAATCAAAGTGGCTTGTGTGTCCTTATTCCTTATTTGAACTACACAAGACGTATACTCAAATTAAGCAACAAATATCTCCTTAAGTGGAGTAGTTATTACCAAACCAATTTCCATCAAAGTATGATCAACACCTAATTTTGCAGCAAAACATGGAGATACAAAGGAATGTGTAGACCCAAGATCAAATAAAGCAAGTGCTTCAAAACCAAAAATAAGAGGGATACCTGAAACCACAACATTGGTCATCAGAACGTCCTAAGCTGTTAAAGTAAAAACAAAGGCTTGTCCCTTGCCAACTACTCCTTGATGTACTAACTTAAATACTGTACCTTAAAAAGATAACAAAACATTCCTCATTCTTTGATGTCTAACTACATTATTTAACTGTGCAGGATTAAGATTGAATCCTTTAATGAAAATGTTGTTTGAAAGCAAGCTAAAAATCTTGCCATGATACAAAAATGATTAATCAATTACATCAACAAAGAACAAGTGATAACGAAAAACTATTAACTGGTGAGCATGTTGCATTAATCAGTTAAGGCAATTCATGGCACTACATGAGTACAAAACAAAAGCCTTTTAATCAGTTAAGGTAGAGGAGTTAATTGGTTAAAGGTCAAAGTTGAAGTTTCAAGAAACGTCAAAACTTAAATTCAAAAATCATTGACCATTCAAAGGCACCAAACCATGAGATTCAAAGTTCAAAAATTTCTAATTGGTTAGAGCCTACTTCAATCAATTAAGTTAAAAGGAGTGATGCCTTCATCAAATAAAAGAAGGCTGGTGAAAAATGTTGCTTGAAAATAGAGAGTTTTTAATCAGTTAGAGCTATAGTTGACTAGTTAACATAGGAAAGTAGTATAGCAGACAGAGAAAGCTTAATCAGTTAAAGTTTGTCTTTAACAAGTTAAAGGAACGCTACCAGCAAATTTTGAATTTAAGCATAAAAGGACAAAATAACAATCAAAAACTATTTATAACAGCTAGTTTCTATCTCAAACTATTAGAATTGATTTTTTAAAGTATAAAAGGCATCTCCAATGGTCAAAAATGGTAAAAAGAAGTTACAAAGAGTTTGAGAGAGCCAAAAAGAGCAAAAACCTATTATACACTTGTTTTGGACTCTTATCCTTTGTAAAGTGATTGAGCCTAAACTTGTACATTTTAGATCAGTTAGGTGATTAATTCCACTTCATCTCTTCTCCATTTCTTGTTTACTTAAAGTGTGCGAGGCATTCTAAGGGGTAGACTAAGCTTGGAAGGCTTAAGGATTCTTGTAAAGGTTTGGAGCTTAGGTTAGAAGCTCACCTTGTAAGAGCTTGGTGGAAATTGTTAATTCTACTAGTTTAGTGAAGTTGGGTTGAAAATCCTTGATTGGGATATCAAGGTAGTGGATATAGTTTAAAGGGACTGAACCACTATAAATATTTGTGTTTTGTCCATTTCTCTCTACTTGGTGCCACTTAACTTGAACAAGTTTTAAACGTTCCATTTTAGAATTATACAAAAAGTTTTCAAGCTCAAGAGATCCCTTCAAAATATTTTTTAAGGGCTATTCACTACCCTCTAACACTCCATTAGGGCCAACAATGCTTATGGTAGATTAGGTAAGGGAGGTTTTGTTCCAAGATTCTTGGATAAAATTCCTTGATTCCTACAGACTTGTACTTGATTTTTGGAGATTGTGATCATTCCTTTGTGAAGCTTATCTTCTTCTTTCTTCATCTCAATGAAGGATTGAGTGTACTTTTCTATCACTTTTTGAAAACAAATAGCCTGATCATTCACAATCTTGTCCATCTTCTTGTTGACCTCATCTAAGTTTTCTAAATGTATTCTTTCTTGAGTATCCATCTGATAACTCAATGACATAGAGTTATTTGGATTTAATTTTAATAATAATTTAGCTTAGTTCGTGTAGTAATGCATGAAAATTAATTAAGTTTATTTAATTATTTTAAGTTAGTTAATTAGGTGAGTCAATCTAATCTTAGTTAATGTTGTGCTTAAATTGGTGTTAATGTGCCTAAGATATATTTTTTTTGATTAATTTGCTGATTTTGTAGGTGTGCAATTAAAAGGGTGAAAAGTTGTCAAGTGTTCATGAGGTGCAAACTTTCAGTACACATGTCTCGATATTTCAACCATAACTATCTCTACAGAACTCCAAATGAGGTGATGCTTTGACCATTGGAAAGTTAAGAGAAAAAGATACAAATTTTATGTCCACCACTTTGCCTAATTCGGTCTGGGAAGTGGTAAAAACGTTATCAAATTTGACGCATTGTAGTAGCCTAATTAAGGCAGCATCCTTGGAGAAGGTATGCCACGATGTCCCAAGTTAAAAGTCACATTTCTTGTCTATTTAAATTGTTGAGGCCATGACCTTGGTGAAGGTAGGCCACAACTTACCTAGTCTAGTGAAGATACCCTTATTAGATCTGACTTTTTTCTTGACTCAAACTCGCACCCTATTTATACAACGTTTTGGAGGACTTTTGAAGGCACGAAACACCAAATTTATAATTGAGATTTAGCCACAAAAATCATTGAAAAACATCTTATTGGAGCTGAGACGAAATCGACGAATTCAAGATTTAGAGATCAAGATTGCAATTCTTGAGCTTCTTTATTCTTTTTGTTACTTATTTATTTTCTTGGTTTGGCTTTGATGTTTAAACCTTATTTGATGATTATGTGTGACATTATGGGAAACTAATTTAGTTATCTAAGAGTATTATTGAACTCAATACGTAGTCTGAATTATTTATTTCTTTTACTTATGTTTGATGGTTTTAAGTTTGTTCTATTCTATTCTTAATGCTCCAAATTACCTAATCACCAATTGGATTAATCTGAAAACCTAAGCTAAACCTTAATGAAGGAGATT
This sequence comes from Theobroma cacao, assembly GCF_000208745.1. Taxonomy (NCBI): domain Eukaryota; kingdom Viridiplantae; phylum Streptophyta; class Magnoliopsida; order Malvales; family Malvaceae; genus Theobroma; species Theobroma cacao. The sequence continues at coordinate 19,768,166 of NC_030854.1, read as the reverse complement.
TAGGTTGACCTTGAATAAAATAGTGTATGATCAAATGCACTTAGTTGATTTGGTCGTTTAATTTGCATATAGAGTAGACATACAGTTATAAGCCATACATAGCCAAGATTAAAACATGAACTTCATGAATCTTTCTTCAAATTAATTTGCATAGACATATAATTGGGAGAGATATTTTTATAAGAAACTCGACAGAGACTTGTAAATAATTTAGTAGTCTAAGTTAGCAACTTAGTCCATTAAACTAAGTTAAGAGAAAGAGACAATATTCAAATAAAATATTGAGAGATATCATAATCTTAGGTCAGGTAGTTAAGTGAGTTTTATAAAACAAATTTGCTTATTAAATTTTGATTAGTTTTAGTTTTAGTTTATTAATTTTAAATTTTTTATAATAATTTTGAATTTAATTGTTTAGAAAAAATTAAGGTGTGTTAATTTTAGTAGTTAGCAAGTAAGGATTAAAACAATTCTCTATATGAATGATACTCTACTTCATCACTATATTCCTTGTTTGCGATACGTGCACTTGTGTGAGAAATCAACAACACCATCTCAGCAAAAAAGAAATGATATGCAGTTTCTAGTCTGTACTTTGAGCTTGGCAAACTAAGTGGACCTCCACCAACTTTTGGAGGTGATACATATGGAAGTGAGAAATCCATTAGAGACTGTGGTGTATCGAAGTCATGTTTAGTCATCTGACTGTGTTTTTTCTCTTTCTTGAGCTTGAGCTTTTTGCTGCACATTTTTCCTTATCCATTTGTTGCTTACAGAATCATACTCGAATCCTATTCTTCCAACTTGAAGCTTTGTCAAGATTTTTGCTCTTTTTGGCTAGCATTAGTTTTTCTAATGAAACATCCACCTTTAACTTTTCCAATATCACTAAGATTACCATTCCATATATTAATTTGTTTCATGCTCCTCTAGCTAGTGATTCCATATCTCTATAAATGAAATTTTCCAAATCAATTAGAGTGCCTCTTTTAATATGGTGCATAAACCACATATATTCCATTATCACTAAGGTATTTTTGGAGTTGAATGGTCTCAATGTCTTTATCACTATTGAACGTAGAATTTTAACATTTTCACTGAGCCTCGTAGCATTGTCTAGAAATTTGACCCAAATATTTGGTCCAACCAAAAATTCTACTGTCAAATCTTCTTCAAGTATTACATTTCTTTTAGTGATGCCAATGATTTCCTTTTTGCTTGTCCGTTTCAACTTCAAAATTTTCTAAAATAGCGTTAGTGTCACAACCCAAACCCAAGGGCTCATGACCAGCACACACAAGTCTAGCAAGTAAACCCACAAGACTCGAGGAAGCCTTAAATCTTTAGCCTTCTCAATATCCACTACATGGTATCATAAGCAAATATATAAGTCATTGCATTACATAATTCGATAATACAAAGTACATTGGGCCAATCATCAGGTTCGTACATACAACCCTTACATCTGATAACATACAGCACTTAATGCCTATAGTATCCTTAGTACAAATTTCTCATCATGTATACAACTTAAAGTGAGTAAGTGTTGTTCAATTTTCTACCCACATAAGTGTACATATCGCGAAGATAATATAGAGATGAGTAGAGTGTCGATCCCACAGAGAATTGAATTAATCTTCACTATTGACTACTGAAATTAACACACCCTAATTTTATCTAAACAATTAAAAAGAAAGATTTGAAACTAATAAACTTATAGATAAAACAAAAACTAATCTAAAATCTATGCAAATTTACTATACTAAATTTGAGTGATTACCATACCAAAGATTATGATATCCCTCAAAACTTCATCTGAATATTGTCTCTCTCTCTTAACTTAGTTTAATTGATTAAGTTGCTAACTTAGAGTCCAAAATTATTTATAAGTCTCTGTCGAGTTTCTCATAAAAATACCTTTCCCAATTAATTTACTATATGTCTATGCAAATTATATTAAAGAAAGATTCCTTAAGTTTGTGCTCTAATTTTGGCTACGTATTGTTGGCTCCATTAGTTTTTGATGATAATAAAGCATTCCCATTCTTTTGTATCTAATATCCTTACTTGAGTGTGCAGGACAAGAATAGTATGCTAATGCCAAATAAATTATTCAAAGAGGATATATTAAAAGTTATATGAAGAAGGAAGTTACAATTAGTCAACAAGATAGAAGCCCCTTAGTCGAATAACAAAGAGTTAGTCAGCTAAAATTCAAATTGGAAGTTGGCGAGTTCAAGAGCATTGAGAGACAAAACCAACTTAGTCGACCAAGAAGTGGGTTAGTCGACTAAGAAGCTACTACCAAAAATGGAACTTCAAGGTAGAACCAACTTAGTTGACCAAGAAGTAAGTTAGTCGACTAAGTGCTTACTACCAGAAACTGGAAGCAGAAGACAGAGACGACTTAGTCGACTAAGCCATATGTTAGTCGACTAAAAGCATTCTGCCTGTAATTTTGAAGTCTGCACTAAAAGACAGATTAACGGCCAGATTAGCTACCAAACTATTTCCAACAGTCAAAAAGTACCTAACTCCCATCAGAGCTGATTTTTCAAGTATAAAAAGGACTTCCAACATCTAGAAACAAGTTTGAAAAGGTTTCCAAGTAAAAAAACCTAAAAAACCAGCAAAAATCTCTTTGCACTTTACTGCACTCAATGCCCATCTTTGTAGTTGTGTTTTGCACTTCAACTTGTACCACTTAGATCAACCTTGTGATCATAGATACACTTCTATTTCATCAACCTTGTTAAAGGCTTGAAACATAATTTATTGAGCATAAGTCAATTATGTGATAAAGGATTTAAAGCATGCTTTGATTCAAATAAGTGTGAAGTGATAGATATAAGTATAAATAAAGTCTCATTTATAGGAAGAAGATTAAAAAATATGTATGTTATATTTCTTGAGGATCTTGAGATGAATCATTGTCACGACCCGGTACTCTCTTCGAGCCCGTGACAACCGCCATAATGTCCTGATAGACAAACCTTACCCGAAATGTCAACCGAAATCTCGCAAGGCTCTTGCATCAGTTTTTCGCCTCCCCTGTGAGCAATAGTTACTAAATATCATGTTTTAAAGGAATATAGACTATTTTCAAATCAAAGACAATCAAAAATTAATTTTTACCTCACAAAGGTATTTTGGTCATTTTACCTGAAAATTTCGAAACTTGCTAAAAATATAATATGTAAATGAAAAATATGCATTTCATATCTAAAAATAAATTTAAGTATCTAAATCATCCATTTAGAGTGAAATTATAGCTAATAGTAAAAATATTAGATAAAATATTCCATTTTTATATAAAACAATATTTATAAAATTCTACGTAAACAATTACTGTAGCGTAATAACAAAATAAATTCATATACATAATAGCACACAGCGCCAAGGTATACAAAAATATTCTACAATGACATGTGAGCCCTAAAATAACAAAAATAAACAGGACTGTAGACCTACGATTTCTAAGGGTGCAAATCCAAAAGCAAACCCTCGACAAAATCGACTGTCTATGGACTGCTCTGAACCTGAAATGGGTGAAAAGAAGGGGTGAGTTTTTATAAACCCAGTGAGTAAACAAAGTTCATCTATAACATATAAAGTCGAGTAAATGGAGACAATTAAAACATCTCTTCATAATATGATTCATAACATTAAAACTCATTTCAACCATATATGTCACGACCCGGAACTCCCATCGAGCCCGTGACAACCGCGGCGACGTCCCAATAGACATTCATTACCCGGAATGTCAATCAAAATCTCGCAAGCCTTAACATCAGTTTTTCTCACTTTCCCTGTGAGTATTAGTCACTAAAATTTTGTTTTGAGAGATTATAAACTATTTCCAAATCAAAACAATAGAAAAACAATTTTTTCTCACAGGGGCATTTTGGTCATTTTTTCTCAAAAATCTCAAAATCCACTAAAAATGTAGTATGCAAGTACAAAACACATAATTCATAATCAAAAATAAATTTGGATGTCTAAAACATTCGTTTAAAATGAAATTATGACTATTAGAATAAAATAAAATATTTAATTTTTTCATAAAACAATATTTTTAGAACACTGCATAAATAATTTTTACAGAGTAAAAGCAAATTAAATTCATATATATTGTAATACAGTAAGTCGGAGTATTTAATTTAATTTACTATAACAAGTGGGCCCTCGAATAACCAAAAGTAAGAAAGATTATGAACCTACAGTTTAGAGGATGCAAATCCAATGGTGGTCCTCGATGAAATCATCTATCTATAGACTATCTTGAACCTGAAATGGATGAAAAAGAGGGTGGTGAGATTATATAATCCTAGTGAGTAAACAAATACCATCTAAAATATCTAAAGCCGAGTAAATAGAGACAGATAAAATAGTTTAACATACTATAATTCATCACCTTTCAACTTGTTTCAACCAAATAAAATCAATTCATATAAATTGAGTAATCAACATGGCTTATGAATTTCTTAAAACTTTGGCTCGTGCCAAAATCGTTTTCATACTCAGTTATCAAGGATACCTTGATCGAGGGCTATCCCAACCGAGTCCGCCAAGGCTGTTAAAAAGTTATGTACGCATAAATCATATTTTTATTTTAAAAACATAGTCGTTCCTTCGCGTTGGCTAAGTTCACCCTCACGTGGTGGTTTAGCGTGAAGTGAACTCTAAAAGTTATACCTCAGGAGTTACCATACTCACCTCTCCAACCGAGGTAAAATATAACGGGATTTCGTGCCCCTCTAATAGGCTGGTCCACAGAAAACCCGCCCACTGCAGCAAGCTAAACCCACCATACAATAAAATTTGCAATAGCATGACATGGTAATTATTTTATTTTATTTTTCAGCCTTTCAAGGTAAATCAACAAGTTATACATTTCCAACACATTTATCAAATCAACCATTCATGCCAATATTGCCATAAGCCAATCAATTAGAACCATAAATTCACAATACATCAAAAACAGTCTCCAATTACTCTATTTTCAAACCTTCATTCAATTTTAAAACAATTTTATGAAATCATTTCATTAAATCACATTTTGTTTATAAAACCAAAAAATTAATCATTTAATTCATTTTCCATAAAATTCACAAAAATTGAATAAAAACTACTTTAGATAATTAAGATGATGATAAGGTTACTCACCTCACAATAGCGGGATTACTACGTCGCTATTGATTCGTATGCGTGTATAATTATTCCTAATTGCCAATCATATACTTCGTTCGTCATGCTTCCACAACAACTTTCCTAGCAACAATTTAAACCCAATACACTTAGTGCATCAATTCCACTTCTCTCTCTCATTCTATCATAAATCCACATTATTTCTCGTTATTTCTTCCAATATTTTACCATTCAACTTAACACTCTCAACCAAATTATGTATCTAAATTCCTCCGACATCAATAATTCTTCACAACGAATCATTTAAAATTTCTTAACTTCATTCGAGCACTATTCGTAAATTTCACATTTTCTTCTTTACTTTAGTTCTATGACACCTCCTAATAAAATATTTAAATATTGTATTAAAGTAATTTAAATTTAATTCATATCACTAATAATAAAAAATTTAATTAAACAAATGGCTAACTTTAAATAATACAATTTCATAATAGGCCAAATAAAAGCAAAGAAAATTTTCTTTACCTATTTGGACTGGATTAGTCCAAGTCCAATTTGTTCCACCTTCATTCTCTCTTGGGCTTTTCCTTCTTTATGGCTATTGGGCCCTTTTTATGATCTCTCCCCATCTTTTTTCTATTGGGCCATGCCCATTTTTCTTTCTTGTTAGGCCATGCCCACTATTTCTTTTTTTTTCTTTTTCTTTTCTTTCCTTTTCTTTTCTTTTCTTTTCTTTTCTTTTCTTTCTTTCTTTCTTTCACCGTCCAACAGCACTTGCTTGTCTTTCTTTTTCTTTTCTCACATGCACAAGCTGTCCACAATTTCTTCCTCTCTCTCCCTCTCACCACCGGCCACAATTTCTTGCCTCTTTCAACCAATAATTTTTCAGCAGCCAAAGCTGCTCATATTGACTTCAAAATCAACAGCTAAGCTGCTCTATTTCTCCTCAAAAATTAGCAGCTTAACTGTACTATTCTCCCTCAAAAATCAGAACCAAAGCCACAAAGATTAACAACCAAAATCGCACCTTTCAGCCTTCAAAATTAGCAACTAAAACCATACCGTTCAGCCTTCAAAATCAATAGCAAAAACTGCACTTTTCAGCCTTCAAAATCAGCAGCAAAAGTTGCTTCTCTCACCCCTTAAATTGATAGAAAAATAGCTCTTTTTTCCTCCATAAATGGCAACAAAATCACCCCCCCTTCAACTCAGCTCTTCCACTTTCCTTTCTTCCTCACCTCTCGGCCTTCTCTTGTTTTTTTTTGCTCTTTTTGCTCACGCCTTCTTCTTGTTTCTTTTTCTTCTCTTCACTAACCGACTTCTCTCTTCTTCTTTGTCTTCTTCACTTCACTTATTCAATTTTTATATATATATATATATATATATATATT